>NW_020955576.1:481155-510566 GCF_003031625.1 Empidonax traillii
GCTCCCACCAGGGTCTCCACACTGTGCACCATCTGGTCCCCACCACCAGGACAAGTGGTGATGGGGGGAACACCAAGAGCAGAATGTGGGAGAGGAAAGAGGGCCAGGGAGGTGATGGAGGAGAGAAAGAGGATGCAGAAAAGAGGAGGAGGAAGGGAAAGCAGGGAGCAGAGAATACACTCTGGAATCCAGAATTGATTTTTTTTTCTTTTTCCTCCCATAAGGCGTCCAGTTTTTAGCAAAGTCCTTTTCTGCCTTTAATGAATTCTACTTCCCTTCCCCCTGCCGACCCCAGAGAAGATGGAACATTTCCAAGAGCAGCGAGGGAGGGAGCGGCGAGAGGGGCTTCGAAATAAAATTTAAAGTGAGGAGGGAAAAAAAAAAAAAAAAAAAAAAAAGACTCTTTAAAAGTCACTTTGCATCCCCTCCCCGAGCGGGAAGGGAGCACGGGTCATGTCAGAGCCCTCCGCCGATGTGCCTTGCCTTTGCCGCGGTGCTAATGACACTGGGAATATGCTAAGGAGCTGCCTGCGAGGGGCTTTTCTAATGCGGTCACTTCCTGGGACCTCAAAGAGGCTTTAATTGCCGGGCTGCGCCGATGGCAGGTGTGCTTGTCATGTCTAATCATCGCGCCCGCCGCGCTGGGCGCCCGCGCCGAGAAAGGGGGATTCTGGCTCTCCCCCTCCCCGCCTCGCCCTCGTACCCCCCAACTTTTCAACCATTGCACACCTGTCAAAATGATTATGGGAATGAGACTCCATCACGGGCAGACAGAGCAGATTTGAAGGAAATCCTCTTTCTCCCTCGCTCTCGCCCTCTTTTTTTTTTTTTTTTTTTTTTTTTTTTTTTTTTTTTTTTTTTTTTTTTTTTTTTTTTTTTTTTTTTTTTAATTCTTGTGCTCACGTTTTGCCTCAGCTCAGAGAGGGATTAGGAGAAGTGGGGGGGTGGGGGGGGTGGGAGGAGGGAAATCCCCCTGGTAAATGGATCCTAAATACACATTGTTGTCTCTGTTTTTTGTTGGGTTTGGGGTTTTTTTTTCCCTCCTGGTACATTCTGGAGTGGTAGCCAGGTTTCCATGCTGGGAGCTCGTGGATAAAGCTGTAAGGAAGGAAACGAGGCGGCCCCTGTGGAAAAACATCAACCTTGCTGGTGCATCCACTTGCACACACCAAAAACATCCACGTAGTCCCCAGTACAGACACCCAGCACCCTCCCCACGTTCACACAGACACAGTGCACAGATGAAATCAGCCGTGTTCCTGTCTCCCCGTGGCTCGGGAAGCAGCACTCGAAGGCACAAACACGTGAACACAATCACCTTCCCACAAACATACCCTAATTTACACCAGCAGACATAGAAAAAGGACCACAAGCCCCTGTCCCCAGCTGTGCACACACCCTCTCTCCTGCTGCAAATGCCCAGCTCAGCCCCACACACTCATACCTATCCCAGAATCCCAGAAGGGTTTGGGTTGGGAAGGATCTTAAAGCCCATCCAGTCCCATCCCCTGCCACGGGCAGGGACAC
The DNA here is from genome assembly GCF_003031625.1 of Empidonax traillii. NCBI lineage: Eukaryota > Metazoa > Chordata > Aves > Passeriformes > Tyrannidae > Empidonax > Empidonax traillii. The sequence goes on from NW_020955576.1 coordinate 482,683, forward strand.
CCCCCACTAACCCAGGTTGCTCCAACCTGGCCTTGGACACTTCCAGGGATCCAGGGGCAGCCACAGCTTCTCTGGGAAATCCATTCCAGCACCTCCCCACTCTCACAGGGCAGAATTCCTTCCCAATATCCCATCTAACCCTGCCCTCTGGCAGTTTAAAACCACGGACCTACAGCTTTCCTCACCCTCTGCTGGTTTGAACCCGAGTGGATGACCCTCTCTCGTTAAATCCCTGCTAATCAGCAATCAGCAGTGAACCAAGAGCAGCAATCCCGTGTCAATCTGTGCCACCTCCAGCAAAGGCTAGGCTGGTGGTGGCAGAGGCAGGTGGGACTCAAGAGGTTGGGTTGCAAATCAAAGGATGTGTTGGGAAAAATCGTGGTCACCCACACGGGTCTGGTTTTGCCCGCTGGCACAGGACAGCCCGAGAGCCAGCAGCCAGGATGCAGCCATCCAGTGGGATGCAGCCATCCACAGGGGTGCCAGCCTGCTGCAGAGGGACAGCTGTCTCTGCAGACCACCAGGGACACATCAAGCTCTTCTGACACTCCTCAGTGCAGGGGGCGGGGGGGACATCAAACCCCCTCCTAGACTGTCCCAGTTCTGTCACCGCTCTGCCAACCTTCCCACACAGCGCTGAGCGATGCTGGGGCTGCCCAGGTGCTGGGACCTGTTCTTAACCTGGAATAAAGAAATCCCAGCAGGAAGCAGGGCAGGGGTTGGGAGGAGGAACAGGAGTTGTTGTACAGGTTGTCAGGCGGTACCAAGGCAGGTGGGGGAGCTGCACTATATATATATTTTATAGGACATGGAAAGTGACTTTTTAAGGCCTCTCTGGTGATGTTGTGATGCCAACTGAGCCCAAAGTTGCTCAGGTTCTCAGTCACTCTTATCTTGAGAGATAAGATGGATTAGTCTGATTTCTCCATCCCTTCCTCCATTTGCCTCCCATCCTCTCCCTGCTGCCTCCTTCCTTCCAGCCTTCTTCTCTGCTTTTCAGGATCATCTCTCCTGCTGAGAGGGCTCTGTCTCAAGCTGTCCCAGGGGAGGTTTAGGTTGGACATCAGGAAGAAATTCTTTATAGAGAGACTGATCAGCCATTGGAATGGGCTGCCCAGGGAGGGGGTGGATTCTCCGTCCCTGGAGGTGTTTGAGGTGAGACTGGAGGTGGCCTCAGTGCCATGGGCTGGGAACCACAACAGAGTTGGATCAAGGGTTGGACTTGATCTCAGAAGTCTTTTCCAACCTGGTTGATTCTATCATTCTATGATTCTATGCCACACTCACTATCTCCCCATGGCTTGGGAAGCATCAACTAGTGGTTCTGCTCGTCCCACACACCTGGAGCTCCTGGAAGGGCAAAAGGAAACCCCCAATAAGACATAGGATGACCCTCCAAATTGTTCTCAAGGGATGGGATGTTCCCTGCCCCTCTCCCCTCCTGAAGGCCTCACCAACAGCTCCTTCCCTCTCACATGCCAGCACAACTCATGTCTCCCCCACCTATCTACACCCTGGGCCAAACTCCAGCCTCTTCCTTCTTCTCCCCTTCCCCAGATCAAGCCCTGCCCCTGGAGCTGTGGTCCCTGCCACTCTGCCCAACAAGTGGCCATGCCCAGCAGGGTGGCAGCCATGCCCCACCCCACTGCCATGGGGGCTCACAAGGGCTCCCTGGCTTTCCTTCACGGGATCACAGAATATTCCAGGCTGGAAGGAACCTCAGGAAGTCTCCAGTCCAAACTCTGGCTTGAATGAGGGCCAGCTGTGACCCTCAGGGCTTCGTCCCCTCAGGTGTTTGCTGATTGTCCAACTTCTCTGGGGAACCTTAAGGTGATTTTTTTATGTATATACATTGAATCATGGAAACACTTGAGGACAGAAAAGCTCATCTTGTTCATTGAAAAGATTCTGTTTAATAAAAAATTGATGGCATTTTGGTCTCTGAGATGGGCCTGTTCCCCTTTAAAATGAATCCCATCACTCTGGTTTTCATCTCACTTGGCTCCTTTCTGATAATCAATCAATTGTTTTCTCCATCTCCCCACTTTGTGGGATCCACCAGAGACTCTTGGATGTGGCCCCTTTTGAAGTGGGAAGGAAGGGAAGGGTTAGTCCTAAAGAGAGAAACAAATAAACTAAACTCTTGTTTTATTTTATTCTTTTAAGGAATAATGCAAAGGATTTCAAAGGAGAGGGGGAAGGATCGTTGAAGCAAAGAGAACAAACAGTCCAAGCTCCATCCTGAGAGCACAGGGGCTTCAGGAATCCCCTGGGTCAGCAGTGGCTGATCAGTTCCTCATAGAGCACCTCACTTCTCCTTTTCCATGTTAACCAGCAGAGGCATTGGCTGGACATGGGAATGGCTCTCACTGTCTCATTGGACACTTCCAGGGATGGGGCAGCCCCAGCTTCTCTGGGCAACCTGTGCCAGGGCCTGCCCACCCTCAGAGGGAAAAATTTCCTCCTAATATCCCATCAAACCCAAGTTTAAGGCCATGTTCACCACCTATCCAGCTGGTTCAGACTCTCACTCCTCACCCCACCAGACACAGGTTAGTTTGGGCCCGTAGATATTCCGGATTTTTCAAGGAAGATAAATACTAGGGAAAATCAGGAACGCAGACAGAGGTCTGGGTCACCCAGAAAGTCAGTGGCAAAGGTAAGAGCTGAGCCCACGTCGCCCCAATCCTGTTCCAACACGTTTTATCAGAGTGAGGCTGCTCACAAGTGTCACCCGGCTGGAAACAACAACCCCTCCGTCAAAACGGGTGTCGACTGCGAGACCTGGCCCTACAAATCGATTTCTGTTGCTGTGCCCCCCTCTTGTGAACACCTGTCTCGTTTCTTGCCGCTCTGGATCAACCAGAGCCCCTCGGGGCAGCCCTGTCTCCTTCCACCGGAGCGAAAACCCGACAGGTTGTCGGTGGAGCCGCTCAGCGGGGCACACGAGGTGGCTTCTTCCAGCCCTCACCTCGCTCGGCGCCCTCTGATTTATTTAAAAGCAGCTTGGGAAATATCTTTAGCAAACACCTGTCCCCAGACTGCACCTCTCAGCCGTTCAGCCGAAAGCCGGTGGCAGACCATGCGTGTCGGCCCTTCTTTAAAATTTTAATCGTGGCCATCAAAAAACAGGAGCTCAGAGAACCAAACAAAGGCCACCAGCCCCAGTTAATTCCTCAGCAAGGTCCTCAGCTTGTCTGGTCCCATGCTGGGGATGTTCACTTGGATGTTGTTCTCTGCAAACAGCATCCTGAAAATACCAGAGGACTGGATGAAGGTGTTTAGCAGAGCATGAGGCACTGCAGGAAGCGTCTCTTGCTCAGAGGCTGCTCTGCTGGGAGCAGCCACTGGCTCCAGACAACTCAACCTGGCTCTTTTTGGGGTGGCAGGGGGTGAAAGGGTCCCAGGTCGATCACAAAACTCAGTGGGGTGTCCTGAAAGGGTGAAAAGTCAATGTTTGTGTGGGAGCTCTTGGCTTGGAACAGGCCTTGGAATGAGGTTGCGGCAACTGCTTATCAGATGAAAGGGGAATGGCAGAAGGAGCCTGCTGGTGGACCAGGGGTTGGTCATGGAATCACAGAATGGCTTGGGTTGGGAGGGACCTTTAAGATCCTGAGTCCCACCCCCTGCCACAGGCAGGGACACCTTCCACCAGCCCAGGTTGCTCCAAGCCCTGTCCAACCTGACCTTGGACACTTCCAGAGACCCAGGGGCAGCCACAGCTTCTCTGGGCAACCTGTGCCAGGGCCTGCCCACCCTCCCAGGGGAGAATTCCCTCCCAACATGCCATCTAACCCTGTCCTCTGTCAGTTTGAAGCCATTTCCCCTTGCCCTGTCATTCCAGACCCTTGTAAACAGTCTCTCTCCATCTTTCCTGTAAGTTCCCCTCAGGTCCTGGAAGTTCACAGTCAGATCACCCTAAAACTTCTCCTCTCCGGGCTGAACAATCCCAGCTCTCCCAGCCTTTCCTCCCAGCAGAGCTGCTCCATCCCTCTGATCACCTTCCTGGCCTCCTCTGGACTCTCCCCAGTACCTCCCTGTCCTTCCTGTGCTGGGACCCAGAGCTGGAGGCAGCTCTGCATGGAGGGTCTCACAAGATTGGAGAACCTGGGAACAGCTGGAGCTGTGGGAGGAGCAGCCCAAGCCCTGGACAGTTGGTGATGTTCGAGTTAAACCACGAAAACTCCCGAGCTCTAAACTTCGAGCTGCTCCCCCTCACCCTGCTGGCATCTCCCAGGCTGGCCTCAGATCTTGGGGGTACAACCCACTGAAGGCTCTGAGTCGAGATCTGGAGCATTCCAGAAGGAAAAAAAAAAAAAACAAAACACTTGGGAAGGACTTTCCACCTGCTGTGGGGGCAAAAAGCAGGAGAAGGGCTGAGAGAAGAGGCCAGGCACGGACGCAGGGAGAGGACAGTCCACGAGGGCAAGGCCTGTTTTCTGCACCAAAAAGCAGTTCTGCAAGCTTAGCCTAATTGCACAGAGGTGTTGGCAGCATGTCAGCACTGTAGAAAATCAGGAGAGGTTAAGATCATGTTAATTTGTACACACACAGGGGGATCAGCAGGACTGGAAGCAGGGGAGGGAGAGAGGGAGGGAGCATGAGAAGAGGAGGAGGAGGAGGAGGAGGGAGAAGACTTGCACACGAAAATGTTGGGTTTCTGTGTGTGGGGGGGGGTCCATTTCCAAAGCAAGAATACAAATGATCCCAACAAAGCCCAAGCTGTCCTGAAACCCTGTAGCCAATTAGTGCACATCAATATTTAATCAGCTCTCGCTATTGTGCAGCCTGGACTGTGCTACCCCAGCCCCTGCCACACTCACTCTTTCCCATCACAGACACACTGTTATGACACATAATGATATTGTCAATGAATAATTTAGAGCAGTTTTTCTCCTCTTCTCTCTCTGTCTCTCTCTCTCCCCGTGCCCTTATTAGCAGAAAATGTGGAGCAACTTCGGGGAGGAGGAGAGGAAGGAGCTACTTCCGTAACGTTGGTGGAGGACCAGCCCGGCCTTCTGCCTTCCTCAGGCAGCTGTAATCTGCAATCCAGAGTTTAACGCTCCCAGGATGGATTGGAGGTGGCCTTCCCGTGGTGGAGGGGCTGGGCAATGAGCTGAGAGGGAAGGATGGGCTTGGAAAAGCCCATGGAAGCTGCGTAACGACAAAGATTGAACCATCTGAAGTGCCAGAAGGGAGCTGCATCTCCATCCCTTCCAGCCTGAGCTGCACCTCCATCCCTTCCAGAATGAGCTATATTTCCATCCCTTCCAAGATAAGCTGCACCTCCATTCCTATTAACCAAAGTGTTAATTATTACAGCTTCTGTTGTATCCTTGTGCTGATCCCCTCCCAAAAATTACAGGGCAAATGGTGGTGGAAACAGAGATCTCAAAACTGACTTTTTTTTTTTTTTAAAAGGTTAATCCTAGTCTGATCAGGACAAACATTGAATTTGAGCTATTTTTCGGCTGTTTCCACTCTTCTTCCAGTCCTGGCCTCCCATCAGTGGCTTTTGACCTCGTGTCTGCCCTTCTCATTAGTACCTCCTGAACCTCTTGGCTGCAGTCAGGCTGTTGGGATGAGGAATTTCAGGAACAAAGGTGAATATAGAAGAGAGGAACTAAATTAGTTCCTGTATTATGAGAAAAGCAGAATGGGGCTAATATAACTCCTGGTTGTCAAGGCCAATAATGGAAGGAATAATTATGTCTACCAATTTTTCCTCAGAAATTTGCCAAGGGTCTTCTTCCAGCATTTTTGTCACTGAAAATAAGAGGTTGTTTGGCTAAAATGATTTTGGGGAAAGAAAAGTTTGTGGTGATTTCAAGCTCTTTAGTGCAGGAAATTCAGTTGTCTCCTGCCCTGAGTTTCTGATATAAATATGAATCAGCCCTGGCCACTAGTCCAGACCTCCCATCCATGCCTGCCATGTTCAGATGTGTTTTTGATGCCACTCTGGGTTCCAGTCAACTGCTTTGTCCTGCACATATGGATTACAGATCCAACCTGGGGCTGCTCTCGTTGGGACTGAAGCCCAGGAGTGGAGCTGCAGAGGTGTCTGTCCCATGTTTTTGGTCCTCCAAAGTTTCCCACAGGTCGCTTCAGGTCTGGAGATCCCAGAACTCCATGCCTTCCTTAAGAACTGCACTCAGCCTGAGTGGCTGGAAAGTCAAACCCAGAAGCAGCACATCCTTCTAGGAATGAGGCAGCCCCCAGATGTCAAAGTTCCCTCCCACTCTGGGGAAGTTCAATTTCCAAAGCCTGGAAAACTCAAGAGTTTGGTCCCCCCAGCCCCAGGGAAGTGTGGTGGGCACAGGGTGATCCCAGGGCTGGCTGCTCACAGGGCTCTGTGGGCAGAGCTGGGGGATTCATGGGAAGAAGGGATGGTGCAGGTGGAGCAGCATCTCCAAAGAACTTGTGAAATTCTTTTCCTGCTTGTGAAGACTTAGCACAGAAACCCTTGGCAGGCTTGGAAGTCTGGTTAAGCTTCCCAGGCGGAGTGTTGAGGAACATAGATATGTAATATGGATACAGAAATCCAGAATCCAGAATCACTGAGGTTGGAAAAGCCCTCCCAGCCCATCCAGTCCCCCCTGTGCCAGATCCCCACCTTGTTCCTCAGCCCAGAGCTGTGAGTGCCACATCCAGTCCTTCCTTGGACACCTCCAGGGATGGGGACTCCCTTGGCAGCCCCTTCCAGTGCCTGACCACCCTTTCCAGGAAGAAATTCCTCCTGATGTCCAACTTCAACCTCCCCTGGCACAGCTGGAGGCCGTTCCCTCTCCTCCTGTCCCTGTTCCCTGGGACACTCCCCCTCCTCTGGCTCCCCCCTCCTGTCAGGGAGTTGCAGAGCCAGAAGGTCCCCCCTGAGCCTCCTTTTCTCCAGGCTGAGCCCCCCCAGCTCCCTCAGCTGCTCCTGCTGCTCCAGACCCTTCCCCAGCTCCAGCCCCTCCATGTCTTTTTGAATAGAGGGGCCCAGAACTGGACACAGGACTTGAGGTGGGGCCTCACCGGTGCCCAGCACAGAGGAACAACCTCCCCTTGTCCTTCTGACCACATTATTTTTGATACAGAAACATCTCTTGCCGTGTGCTGGCGTGATATCCAGATGGCCCCTGTGATTCCTGTGCCTCATCTGGGCACTTTTTGTGTTTTATTTGCATGTTTTCAGCCAATGTCTGTTCCATCCGTGGGGTTTTGTCTCCCAGATTTGCATGGAGCGCTGGAACAAACCCAGCAGCTCCCTGTGCACCCCTCCACGTCACCAGCACGGCATCAAAGATCCTCGGTCCCGTCTTGAAATCATTACTATTGGCAAAATAATTGCAACAACAAAACCGGTACTAAAAGCCCTGTTTGCTCTCCTTTCATCTCGGCTCAGCCAAGATCCAGCCAAGCCTTCCTAATGTGGACTTTTAAAAGGGAAGAGGAAGAAGGGGAGGGGGGGGGAGAGAAAAAAATCTCACCTCTCTGTGTCTTTAGCAGGGCTTCACCGGCCATCCTCGTGCTACAAAGCACAACAATCTTTGAGTTCAGGGGGGCTTTTTAAAGTTTGTTTCTGAAGCCGTGACTGTCAGAGTTGGTTATTGATCGAGTCTGGGGGATCTGAGGGCTGCATGAGGAAAACTGGCTGATTATTCAACCCCTTTCTCTCTTCTTCCCCTTTCTCTCCTTTGCACCAGGACTGGATTGATCGACCCTGTCTTCATTGTCTTCCCTTCTCCTTTCCCTCTCCCGGTTCCTACTGGGGATTCCTGATTAAACTATGGCAGGGCTCAATTGATCCTCCGCAGCTCCCCCGCTCCTCGCGAGGAGGAGAAACTGCACCGCTGCATAATTCAGAAAGCAAACACAGAGGGGAGAAGGGAGGGAGGAAAAATCAATAGGGCTACAACTGATCCTGCAGATAAATGAGGGGGAGGATCCCTGGCAGCAGCTCGGCCGAGCCCAGGGAAAGTTCATCGGCTCGGGATGGGCTGGGGTGGGGATGGACCCGCTCAGAGCCGTTTTGGAGCGGGGCAGGGAGGGAAGGGGGCTCTGGCCTCACTCAGCAAACCCCTGGGAGGGTGGGAAACTCCTCTGCATCCCTTGCGTTGTGCGGTGTTGGCAGTAGCCTCCTCGCTCCTTGCGACGGGGGCAGGAATGTCCTCTGCCTCCTCTTCCTCCTCTCCCTCCCTCCCTCCCTAAACTTCAGGACTCCTTTCCACTCTGCACCCCACAACCACGGCAGTTTTCTTCTCCAGTGCCAAAGCTTTGCCCTCTGTGAACCGGGGAAGTTGCAATGTGGGAAACAAAATAGAAACGGGATTCTCTGCCTCTGCAGCCCCGAAGGGGAGTGAAATCCCGGTGGAGCCCTGGAGCAGGAGCTGAGCATTGAGCCGGCCCCGCAGTCCTGCTGCCAGCGACACTTGTTGCACTGCTCAGTGTCCTCACTCCCCAGGAGGCAGCGGGTTTGTCCCGGGAAATCAGAATATAAACCCACCAGCAGAAGAGCAAAACAGTAAAAAAAACCACCTCATTTAATACAATCACAGAGTGATTCAGGTTGGCAGTGACCCTAAAGCTCAACTTGTTCCATTCCCCCTGCCATGGGCAGGGACACCTTCCACTAGCCCAGGTTGCTCCAAGCCCTGTCCAACCTGGCCTTGGACACTTCCAGGGATCCAGGGGCAGCCACAGCTTCCCTGGGCAACCTGTGCCAGGGCCTGCCCACCCTCACAGGGAAGGATTCCTTCCCAGTATCCCATCTAACCCTCTGTCAGTTTGAAGCCATTCCCTGTGTCCTGTCCCTCCATCCCTTGTCCCCAGTCCCTCTCCAGCTCTCCTGGAGCCCCTTTAGGCCCTGGAAGGGGCTCTCAGGTCTCCCTGGAGCCTTCTCTTCTCCAGGCTGAACAATCCCAGCACTTTCTGCCTGTCAACAACAAGAGTTTGAGATCTTGGCAAGGGGAAGGTGAAGCAGGAGATGCTCTCCTGGCCATGGCCAGGGGGTACTGTCCTCCCAACATCCCAGGTCACCTCCCCTGTTCCTGTCCCTGAGAGCACGTGGCAATGTACTGCTCAAAGGATAAAGGGGGAGAATTGGAATGTGTGGCCTTGTAATCAAAGCCTGGGTGAGGATGGCAGGATAAAGGCAGAGATTGCAGCCAAAGCCCTGCCTGAACAACCGGGAATTTGGGCACATCCACTCCCTGAAAGTTGAGTTTGGCAGCTGAGCCATCCGTCCTTACCCATAAGCAGCTCAGCAAATATAAACCTTACCATGAGCACAGAGATCTGATGCGTTAAAGGAGAAAAACTGGGGGTGTCTGAGCTCCATGGGCAGCCTTGGGAGAGTCTGGAAATGACGTAGGGAGAGAATCCCTGCTTGTCCCTCCTTGCTGTCACCATCAGGCGGTGCCCAGCCCTTTCCTGGCCTGTGATGGATCCCCAGAAAGCCCCTAGCTGGTGTCTCACAAGTGCAGGGAGCTCTGCTGAGCTGCACTGAGGTTTCCTGCAGCTGGGGCAGAGCAGAGGCTTTTAAACCAATATCTCTCCGTATTTTAAAATGATTTAAGAACCCGAAGAACAGCCCAGCCCTGGGTTTGCCAGCAGAGGGAAACTCTTAAGCAGAGGGAAGCTCTTAAAAGCTTTTAAATGCATGTGATAGAAAGGGGAAATGCAGCTGGAAGATATTGCTGTGGCTCCAGCTTCCAGCCTGCCCACACATCACTGTAACTCTTCCTCGGAGCTGAAAGACACTTTCATTCCGCTCGGGGATCTTCAAGGATCCCAGGAGCATCAGGCACCCAGGAGAGGGATTTCAGAAGAACGTGGGCAATAAGAAAGAATGGGAACATTTGAGTGCTCCTTAGACATCCAGGTGCCTGAGTTAATTCCCTCGAATCCAGCTCTCTTGTGCAAATCCTGCCTTTCCCGTTTTCCTCGGGCGGTTGTTTGGTGAGATCCTCCGTCCCGGGATTCCCAGAGGAAACCCCAAGTCCTTTTCTTTGCAGGCCCGTTTGTGCTGACACACTGTACTCACCCAGGACAGCAGTGTGGGAGGGTCACTGGGTGCTGTGGGAGCCCTGGGAGGCTGGGGAAGGCACCAGCTGGGGGATGGATGTTTTGTCAGCCTGTGGGGTTCAGGTTTGGTTTCTCCCCGCTCTCCCCTTTGCCCTCAGAGCACTGCTGGCTGCGAAGCAGGGAATGAACACCCCCCAGACTGTCTCTGTGCACGGCTCTGGAGCGGAGGGTGGGTGGCACTGGCCATCCTGTGCCCCCAGGTCTCCTGGTGCAGCCTGCAGTGCTGCCCTGGAACATATTCCCAGTCACTCTGCCTGTATCCAGCACTTTGCACTGAAGAATGCCCCATTTTCTGCTCTGCTGAAACTCTCAGCAGGGACCTAGACCCCTCCCACTCTGTTTTCCCTTGTGTCCCTGGAAAACCTGTGCACATCCCAGCTGTTGTCCCACATCAGAGCCATCTGCAACTCGGCTGTTGACTTGAAGGCCATTTGCACTTCTCCGAGGATTAGCAACACAGCAGTTGACCTCAGAAACTGTAGGATCAGTGGAAAGGGACAACCACAAGTCCTCAGCGAGGAGGAACAATCTAATTCCCAGACAAAGCCCAGCCATTTCCCTGTGTAGCTCGGATGCTGGGAAAGGTGCCTTGGTTCGCCAGCAATTCCCATCCATTCTTAATGGACCCACATGGTGTGGGCAGAGCAGAAAGGAGCTGTAGACTTGAAGACAACATCCAAATCCTGACAATTATTTGTGTTCCTGGTTTCCCCTTGGCCACCTGCCCACCAGCAGCACTTGAGAGGACTCAGTGCCAGCTCTGGAGCATCAGTGGCTCCGAGGAATCCTGGCCAAGGCTTCTTTGAACCATTATGCTGCTCTGTCCTGCAACCCCCACCTTTGGAAGGCACTAGATGGCCTTTCACTGTCCCATCAAGCCCAAAGCATCCCATGATATCCTGTGATCCCCCACGGGAGCGTGTCCTTTTACGTGGCAGCAAACCCTGTGGCTCTCCCTACATTAAATTTCTTGTCTGCTTCGCACTCCTTCTGTCTCCGTGCCCTCCAGGGATGGCTTTTGTCTTCTGCTGATGTGTTACACGGAAACTTTTGTCATCCCCCGGATCGCCTGAGGCAGTGGAGGTGACCTTGTTGCTGAGCTTTCCTTTCCCTTTCACAGAGGAAGCTTCTCCCTCCTTTGAGCCGCTGTCACCGCGCCGTGAGGCTCATTTTCCATCTTGTCAGAACAAGTCCTGCTCAGGCGGGGTTTGGCCACGAAAGGCACCTGGGAGAGGGTGTTGGAGCTCAGGTCTTTGGGGTTGTGCTGCTCAGGGTCAGGAGTTGGACTCGATGGTCCCTGTGGGTCCCTTCCAGCTCAGGATATTTGGGGTTTCCATGTGATCAGCATCCACCCCCGAACCCGCCCCGGGGTCTGTCCTGAAGACAAAGGCAGTGAGCCCTGGTCTGCCATGCCTGAGCCCAGCTCCAGGAGCAGCACACATTCCTCTCCCAAACTTCCCCCTCCCTCCATCTCACACACTCCTCGTTGGGCCCTTCCTGCCCCAAAAACCCCTGAGGTTGGCTCTGGGGGGGAAAGCAGGTGGATACAGGGGAGTTGTTGCAGGGGGCAGAGAAAGGGTGAGAGGGCAGGAGAAAAGTGGGAGGATTTGTGGTCAGAATATGCCACAGGCTTCCCAAAACTAACAGAAGAAGAATGGCAGCTCAATTGCTCTTAAACAGGAGACCACCTTGTACCTCTGGCCATCTCCACCTCTACCTCTCCTCATCCTCTCAGGACATATTTGACAACAGGGTTGGGGCGGTGAAATTGTTTCCAGGAAATCAAAAGTTTGAGCAGATGAGTTCACAAGTCCAACTGAGGTGTTGATCTTCATGCTTTTCCCTCCTCATGTGAAGAGACCAGCAGGGCACAGTCCCACCCTCTGGTTGTGCCAAGGTCGATGCCTCGTGGTCAGTGATGACCAATGGTCCTTACAGGTGGGTGGAGTGGCTCCCCCGTGCCATGGACATTCCAAGCAGTGTCCCAGCTTGTGCCTTACCTAAACAGCTCCAGGGATAACGCCACTCATTCCTGGAATATGAAGGCAACTTCCCTGCTCCTTGGTTTTGCCTGGGTGTGGAGGCTGAAGAGGGTTGGCAGCTGTCACTGCTGGCATGAGGATGGGCAGCCAACCCCATGCATGTGTCCCAGGGAGGTGATTCCCCATCCCTGGAAGTGTTCAAGGCCAGGTTGGGCGGGGCTTGCAGCACCTTGGTCTAGTGGAAGGTGTCCTGCCAGTGGCAGTGGGGGTGGAATGAGGTGGTTCTTAAGGTCCCTCCCAACCCAAACCATTCCATGATTCATGGATTCTATAATTTCAAAGGACAGCGAGTGCTGTTATTCTCCCTAGAACCTGAACCAGCTTGGAGAGTCACATAATCGCATTGTGGGGAGACTGAAAGTTTTCCAGGGCTTCTTGAGTTTTCCAAATTGGATTTGTGGTCCACATTTGCTCACGGAGGGTGCAACGGGACACACACACAGGAGCCTCACGATTCTATTTCAAAATCCATCCCTGCTTTTACCTCCCAGTGTAAGTGCAGAGCCCTGAGCTTTTCAGTCCAAATTCCTACAGGATCCCAGCTTGAGACTAAAATCAGACTTCCCAGTCTGCAGGGTGTGCTGGCCGCTACATAATGCCAAGGAGAGAGGAAGGGGCAAAGGTCTCAAGGCATTAAGGTGTGTCCTCCGCCCATGCCGGGACACTGAAGTGAAGGTTTGGAATGTTTGAGTCCCCTGAGCTCCCAGTTCTCCTGCTGTGAGCCCCGAGTGCTGCCTGGTGCCTTGCACTGGGATGTGCTGGTCCTGCAACCACCCATGAGCCCTTCAACACCCACTGGGGCCACACTGACCTGACCTTCACTGGCCACACCTCATGACAGGCTGATTCAGACCCCTCATCCCAACCTGGGCTCTGCTTTCTCTTCATTGTGGAGGAACTTTTCCACACTTCTCTCCCCTCGGAGCAGCATTCCATCGATAACTGGCGACAGAAAACTGTGGATTTCCTGCAGAGCCCCTCAGTGTGATTTTCCCACTGGGACCTGTTCGCTAACAGTGATAGATGAGAGAAAAGGAAAAGCAGGCTCAGCCCACAGATAATTCATATTTCTCTCCAAAATGCTGCACCTGGACATTTTTCCGGCACGTTTCATGGAGAGGAAAAAAACGTCGGAATCAGAAAGTCTGCAAAACAGCTGGAAGGGCTCTTCCTCCTCCAGCCGGCGTCCGGCAATCCCGATTTTTAGGTGCGGGACTTTTCAGCTATTCCTTTTGATCCAGCAGCCAGGAGAGGGAGCTCGGAACTCTGGTCCCAGGCTCCGCTCGCCCAGCAACTCTGAAGACAATGCTGATGATTCTTTTGTTCAACAAATAAAAGAAGTGGCCCACGAGGGAGCCGTTTTGGCAGCTGCTTTATGAGGGCTTCGGGGAATTGTGGAAAATCGATGTTTGCCAAGGGCGAAATGGACAGTACTGGTGGAAGAAAACAAAAGTAACTCCCGGGCTTCTGATGGATTATTGCAGGCACAGGACCCGGAGGAAAGTCCTCTTGGTAAAAATTCCAGGTTCCCTTCCTGGAGCACTGGGGACTCGCAGATCTCATCCACCCTGTCAGGAGCAGTGGGACATCCAGGGATTTTTGTATTTCGCTGCTGAAGCAGGGCATGGCCACCCAGGTGTCACAGAGAGAACACTCAGAGAATCAGAATGGAAAGGGAGTCCCAAATGGACTGAATGTCTGTGGAAAGAGACACTTTAAAAATGGATAATTATTCAGTGCCAGCTGTCACTGAGGGCAGGAATTCAGAAGGATTTGAAGGGAGACATTTGTAGAGATAAAGAGTTCCATACTCCTAACTCCAGACTTTCTGAGTTTAGTGATGTCAGCCTAATCACTTCTGATCACCAGTGCCGTGATTCCTGGGTTTATTGGAAGCCTTATTTCTTTATTTCCTTTGGATATTTAATATCCTGGGAAGAGCAAATTGTGGGCCTGGCTTGGTCAACCTGTTGATGAATTAAAGAGATCACCTCAAGGAATTTAGAGATACTCCTCAATCCCAGAATCACTGAGGCTGGAAAAGCCCCCCGAGATCATCGAGTCCAAGTTGTGCCCTGTCCCCACCTTGTCACCCAGCCCAGAGCACTGAGGGACACACCCACCACCCTGGAAATGTTCTTCCTAAAGGCCTCATAAATGCAGAACAAGCCAATTTTATTCCATATAGTGCAGTTATGGCCCCCCCCAACCCAGAGCTGCCCTTCAGAATGCAGTTATTTTCCTATTGCTGCTGTAAATAATCACATTTGTGCATCTGGTCCTTCGTGCTCAGTGTGACACCTCTGCCAGAGGAGTTGCTGTTGTAGGCAAGGGGAAGGAAATGCTCCACGTTCAGGAATGGTCTGGGTTGGGAGGGACCTTAAAGCCCATCCAGTCCCACCCACTGTCAGGGGCAGGGACACCTTCCACTAGCCCAGGTTGCTCCAACCTGGCCTTGGACACTTCCAGAGATCCAGGGGCAGCCACAGCTTCTCTGCCCAACCTGTGCCAGGGCCTGCCCACCCTCACAGGGGAGAATTTGTTCCTATCTTCCTCCTTTTATCCTGACAGATACATTTTCCCTTGGGCCAGAATGCAAAGAAGTTCTTTGGGGAGTGCCAGATGGGCTCCGGAGCCACCTGAACAACACCTGCCCTGAAAATATCCCCCTGGATTCTGTGCCTGCTGGCACTGAGCAGGCTGGGACCTGCACCCCAGCTGCAGATCCTGGAGGTTGAGCACTGCCTAAGCCACTTATCCATCCTAAGATCTGGATGTTGCCAGTGATGTCCCTGCCCGGGGCAGGGGGTTGGAATTAGGTGGTCTTTAAGGTCCCTTCCAACCCAAACCAGTCTGGGATTCTATGATATTAAAGAGTGGAGACTTTGGTCATGGAGACAGCTCTTGGGAGAGCTCCTGTTTCAGCTGGTGCCTGGAAGAGAGGCCACACCTTTGTTCTCTGGAAATACTCTGTGCAGGGAGCGAATTTGCCCCATTAACCCCCCAGCAGGCAAAGCCCAGGCTGTCAGCGTCCTGCCCCACTCCTGGCAAGGCTGGCATTGCTCCACCAGTGTCTTCATTTCAAATGGCCCTTCAGCCAGCCCTGAGAGCGTTTCCAGCTCCTCTTCAGAGTGTTTCTCTGCCCACCTGGGTCTCACTGACGTGAGGAATGAGCACTTCCCTTGAGGGTCACCAGCACCTGCTGCCCTGATCCACCTGCACAGATCCACACAACACTTTGGGTTGGGGGGAACCTTAAAGACCATCAGATCCAAACATTCCTCCAGCCCTGCCAAGGCTGCCACTGACCCTTGTCCCCAAGTGCCACATCCACAGGGCTCTTAAATCCCTCCAGGCATTGGGGACTCCACCCCTGCCCTGGGCACGTTTCCTGGCTGGAAGGAGGCTCTTCCCGCCCTGTTGTCCATTCCAACAGAAAACGTGTTTTTATGTTCCTTGGCACTGCTCACACCTTGACTTTGAAATTTATTTCCCACAAACATTTGTCCTCAGCATCCAATCGCTCCGACAGCCCGAGAAAGCAACATGAAAGGAACAGGGGCATTTATAATTGAAAGGGAAAGTCCTGGGCTCCGCTGAATCTCCTACCAGAGGTGCCAATTAGAGGCTGCTGGATGCTGGATGGAGGCACCTCCACTCCTTCCCCAGCTCGTTCTGGACAGGAGAGCAGCAGGTATTTACTGTGCTGGGTCAGAATCAAACCCTCAGCCTCAAAGCAGGAGTTCCACGTCTCCAACTCCCCCCCCGTCCCGAAGCCAAACCAGGCCCCAGAACTTTTAGAAACTGAAAGGCTGAATGAAAGCATCAAATACCGAGACAGTTTACAGGGATATCAACCAGAAGATAAAAAAACAAACAAACAAAAAACCAAACCTAAACTCTCAGAAAACCCAACTGCACCGATACCATCACTGGGCACAGGCAGCTCCAGATTTTGTAGCTTCCAGACAAAGTCAGCAGCAACCGTCAGAATCCGTGTTTCAAGTCCGAACTTCTGCTTTTATCTATATTTTAAACCCCACACAAGGTATACAAGGCGAGTGTTGCTGTTACAGTCAGAAAAGCCTAAATAATGGATGAAGAACAGAGGCTGCAAAGGGGGGCGGGAAGGGGGGTAAGGGGGAAAAAAAAAAAAAAAGAGAGAAAAAGAAAAAAAAGGAGGAAGAGAAAAGCTGGAGGAAAAAGAAGAAAAAAAAAAAAAAAAAGAAAGACAAGAGATAAAGAAAGTCAAGAGCCCCCCAAAATGAGGAGGGGCTGACACCTTTGACATGGTGGGGAGCTGAGGCTGGAAATGGGAATGTGTTCCCTGGAACTGGTGTGGCAGCAAATGGCCAGGAGATGTTGCTGGAGCAGTTGCTGTTTGCTGCTCACCAGCCAAAGTGAAAACAGAGCAGGTTCTGAGCTGCCTCTGCCCGTGATCCAAGCTCACCTTCCAGAGGACAGGTAGGAAGGAGCCAGGAGAGGCCTGAAGCTGGACATGGAGAAGGTGTCCCTGGGGGACAGGGCTGTGCCACTCCCAGAACTGCCAAAATCATCCCAGAGTTGGGTCCTTTTGCACTGAGGTGGGGGGTGAGGGTGAGGTTTGTCCATCATAGAAGCAGAGATGGGGAAATGTCCAGGTCCTCCCTCTCTCCCAGGCAAGGGTAAAGAAGGGAACCCTCACTTTGCAGTGGGCTGAGGAGCCTTTTTGCCTTGGTTTTCCCAATTTTTTTTTTTTTTTTTTCTTTAGGTCTGTGATTCAGTCAGATAAACCAGGACTTCAGATTCTGGACAAGGAGCATCTCTGTGATAAAGGGAAAAGAAAGGGCTCATTCAACTGGCTTGGACAGAGTTGGCACATCCACCAACCTCCTCCTGCACTGGCCACCCTCGGGACAGTCTCCCTGACCATGGAGCTCCTGACACTGCAGCCTCAGCTGTGGCCACAGCGCTGTGGACATGCTGAAGACACATCTCTGGGGGTGTGTCCCCAGCTAGAGATGCAATGAGGACAGGAGGGGGATAGCAGGGTGATTTCAGGGGGTGCTTTCACCCCCAGTGTGCCTGTGACCAGCAAATATCCTGATCTGAGACACCATGTAGGAAATAAACCCAGCAGCTCCAATCCCCCAGAGCTCCCCATCCCAGCTCCCTTCCCCTGGCACCCTCCTGCTGGAGATCTCCTTTCATTCCCAGGAAGGTTTGGGAGCTGATGAATCAGAGTCTTCAGGGGAAATTGCTGCCTCTTCTCTCTGTGAGCAGGGACAGGACCCAGGGAATGGCTGGAGCTGTGGCAGGGCAGGCTCAGGGTGGATCTCAGCGAAAGGTTCTTCCCCCAGAGGGTGGTTGGCACTGACCAGGCTCCCCAGGGCAGTGGGCACAGCACCAAGGCTGCCAGAGCTGCAGGAGGGTTTGGACAACGCTCTGAGGGACAGGGGGGGATTGTTGGGGTGTCTGTGCAGGGCCAGGGGTTGGACTGGATGATCTTGGTGGGTCCCTTCCAGCTCAGGATATTCCCTGACTCTTTGATTCTGTGCTATCCAAGAAGGATTTTAGCGAATGGAGCCATAAGGGCAGGAGGTCTCTTTGTGGAAACACTTGCTGGATGCTTTATTATTTCCACAAAAACTTCCCATGGAGGCTGTGCCTGTGCTTTTGCAGCAGGACTGGGAGCAGCACAGTGTTAACACCCACTGCCATGATAACCTGCAGCAGAATTCACACCTCTGAAGAGGAGAATTTTGACTGAATTGAGTATTTGGAGTGACTTGTAGGAGGCCACATCCCTCCCTCCCTCCCAGCCCTCCCAGAGCTGGCTCCAGCCCACAGGAGCTGAGAGCCTTACAAAGCAGAATGAAGCCATCAAGGCTTGGCATTGAGGAGGCAAACTGCATTTCCATTCCCTGCAAAGTGCCCAGTCACTCGTTCCCAACTCCCTCCTGGTTCCTTTTAAGTGGATTCTTGTATCCTCTGTTTCTGGGCTCACTTTGCAGGTGCTGGCTGTTTCTAAGGAGCTGCCCTGCTGGAGGTAAAGGCTGTGCTGGGAGCAGAACACGACTCCTTGTCAGTCCCAGTCAGCCCAAATCCTCTCTCCTCCTCACAGCCACCTTTGGGAAGATGCTCAGGAGCAGGTTATTAAATCCTCTATCCTGGTGATTGTGGCTTCTGACGTCCAAGTGGCTGCTTGATCCAACCTCGTCCAGCAACCTGTCTCCCAGGCAAGCAGCTGCCCTTCCATCCATGTCCTTGTCTCCTCCCTCCCCAAGCCAGGGCACAGACCCTGGCACCCTCCTGGAGCATCACCCACTCCCCTTTCATAAAATCACGGAATGGTTGGGTTGGAAGGGACCTTAAAGCCCATTTAGTTCCAACTGGAATTAGGGGTCACCTTCCACTAGTCAAAGTTGCTCCAAGCTCCATCCAACCCGGCCCTGGACACTTCCAGGGATCCAGGGGCAGCCACAGCTTCTCTGGGCAACCTGTGCCAGGGCCTCCCCACTCTCCCAGGGAAGAATCACCTGCTAATGTCTAATCCTAAATCTAGTCCTTCCTAACATCTACCCTCTGTCGCTTCAAAGCCTGAGACGTCCCCCCTGGGCTGACCCTGGCCGTGCTTCCAGGGGTTGTTATTCCCGGAAACTTCGGTGCTCAGGCAGTTGAGTGTCACATGGCACAATGAGAAGTGGGGAAGGCGGGCATGAGGGCATCCCTGGGAGATGGGGACACCAGCAGACCGTGGGTGAGTCCATCACACCACCATCTGATGTTCTCACCTGCACAGGGGGCTCCTCATCTCACGGTGTAGACCCAAACCTTTCCTAATCAGGGGGCTTGGGGAGCTGAAATAACTTTTTGCAGCGCTCTCCAGGGAGCAGAGGGAGCCCTGTGTGCCAGAAGACTGATGAAAGGTGCACTCAACCAAGCCCCCCACAGAGCACCTTGTGGTTCCAGCACCTTTCCAGCCAGGAGCTGGAACATCAGGGGCTGACCCGTGGGCTGGCTCAGGGAGCAAAGCATCTACAGGGAAACAGAGCTGCAGGCCCTTGCAAGCAGCTCCTGAAAAGTTTACTGGGAAGCAGGTAGGACCCTAAAATCCAGGGCATCTGCCCAGGAATGAGGAAGATAAGAGAGTCTGGGAGTGAATTGGCCCCCCAACAGATGGACCTGATGATCTTAGAGGTCTTGTCCAACCAAAATGGTTCTGTGATGCTGTGATCTGCACAGCCTGTTTCAGGCTCTCTGCAGGCTCAGGGAGACTCTGCAGAACCTGCTCTGAAGTAATAAAATCCCAGAATGGTTTGAACTGGGAGGGACCTTAAAGCTCATCTCATTCCACCCCCCTGCCATGGGCAGGGGCTCCTTCCACTAGGCCAAGTCTTCTTGGAAAACACTTGACTTCGAATTTTACTGCTGGAAACACGGAGCTGAGCTGCTGAATTGATCTCTGGGCTCCCTCCCATGGTTCCAATAATCGGAGGCCGTGGCAGAGGCCACAGAGCCTGAGCTCTAATTGAACCTTTGCTCTCAGCGAGGCCCGAGGAGCAACACCCTACAGAGGGAGCTTTCAGGTTTCCTTAATTTAACCAAAATCTCCTGCAGCCCACTTAACGGCACATTATGAAGTTTTATCATAAATAATTAACACTGAACTACAATTGACATCATGAAGCATGTGGCTGGCTCAGGCAGTACCTTCCAGCAGCCAGTCGTTCACAAGGGGGATGCGCAGCCAGCACGGAAAAATCAGCCACTTCCCCGGCAAAAAAAAAAGGGCTTTGATGCAGCTGCTGCTGGTGCTGGGCAGGCAGCTGCTCCACAGCACTCTGCCAGACAAGGAGCCAGCAAAATAGGATGTCTAAACAGGAGTGCAGGGTCGATTTGGGGTGGCAGGAAGGTCAGGAACCTTTGGCCAGGGTTGGTACATCACAGAAAGAACTTCATAATCGTGTCTGAGCCCTCTGGCTTGGTCAGCGTGTTGTTTCGAGTGGAAAACAGCTCCTGGTGGAAGGAAAACCTGCTTTCCCCATTACTCCAGTCACTAACAGCTCCTGCCAGCTTCTGCACAAAGCCAAGGCTGGAGGTCCCACCTAGCCACCGGGATCCTGCTCCCTCCCTGCTCCCAGGGGCCAGGCAGCCGTGGGTGCTGCTGCTTGCGCTCCTCACTGACAGGCACGGGGATTCCCAGAGGCTTCAATCTCAGCAGTGTCAGCCCTGCCTGCAACGACTGCCTCGATTTCCAGGTACCTGAGAACACAACTGGACTCAGGGCTCCAAGTTTCCTGAGGGAAACCTCCCCTTCAGAAACCAGTCCCGTGAACAGGCTGATAGCTTTTCACCCCCTCGTGCAGAGCTGGGCTCCTGCCCGAGCCCCGGGGAGCACAGCCCGGCATCTCCAGCAGCCTGCCCACCACCCTCTGCCCCCTCCCCGGGCCGGTTCACACCCCTGGGGGCCGTGTCCCTGTCTGCCCACCTGCCTTCACACCCGAGGAGACACAGCACAAAGGGAGGGGCTGCGCTCCTTGATGAATTAGTCATGGCCAGAGAACTGACCCCGTGTCCTGCCTGGCTGTACTGCGCAGCTGTCGGCGGCTGGGAACAGTTGTGGAGCAGGAGATTCCCATGGTTTTGGCTCTACGGAGCGAATCTAGAGCTGAGCCATCCCCCTCTTCCCCCGGCCCCCTCCTTAAACTGTGTCTTTTAATAAAGACATCCAGGCAGCAGGCTTGGGAGGCTGGCTTAGATCTGAACTAAAGAGCACAGCCAGGGTAGGAAAAAAATCCATGCGAGAAACCGGAGGTAGTCAGCACTCCAAGAGCTGGGGAGAGAGACAGGGAGCTGAAACAGCCCGGGAGGGAGAAACCCGGGCAAAGGCAATCGGAGCATCTCCGGGAAGAGCCATCAGAAGCCATTAGCCCATGGCTGTGCTGCTTTCCCAGCTCCCTGCGGGGGAGGTTTGGGGCTCTGATGGGAGAGGCTGGAGCCGAGGGCTCCCTCGGTGCCTCTCTGCCCTGGGTTTGGTCCCGGTTTGTCTGCCCTGCTCCCTGCAGGAGGTGGGAGAGCGGAGCAGCGGCACTTCCAACACCTTCCATGGGCAGGTCTGTGCTGGAGGATCCTTCTGAAGAAGGGAATGGTCCTTCCAGAGGGAAGGAAAACCCCAGATGAGAGTGTCCCCCTTGCCAGGAAGGCTGGGGGGGGGGGGGGTGAGGCGGAGCCGGGAGGGAAGCACAAGAGGAGCTGTGCTCGGTGTGGGACGTGCTGCCACCATTCCCCGTGGGACGGGCTGGTCAAGAGCCCTGGTGCTGGAGCAGCTGTGCTGGAGCAGATGTGAGAGGGTGTTTGAGCAACTGGGTTGGAGCAGATGTGGAGACAGACTGCATGGACAGACAGTCCTGCTTGGGAAACAGGGAGGAGACAACAGCAGGAGAAACGGAGGGAGAGGATGAGGGGGGAAGGAAGAAAGTCAAAAGGGAGGTGTGAGAGGGAACAGACTCACTCCTGGTGTGACACCGAGGGAGGAAAGGGGCCTCCCAAATGACACCAGCTGATTTGGGTGACTGCATGGAAACAACATTCCTGCCCTGAACTCCCACTACCACCAGTGGGACCCTGACCCAGCCCTGTGTTTATGTTTTAGTGGCTAAAAAAGGGGATGATGAATCTGTCATTCCTAGTCTGAGGATCCTGGCTGATGATCTCCTTGAGACCCCAGAGACAGAGAGCAAATACTGAAGAACAGGGAAAGTTCTGCACTGAACCTTAATCTTGGAGTTGGGAATTAGTTCAAAGCCTGGATAGACCACAGATCCACTTGTGGTGGATACTCCCCCATCCTCCTGCAAGGCCAGCAGGTATTTCATTTTCTCCTTGAGCTGGGTGCTCTGGTTTATGGCAAGAGGCTGGGAAGTGCCTTCCTGGAGGTGGTGAGGGATGAGGCAGCGTTTCTGCTGCTGAACCTGAGACTGTTTCACCAAAACACGCTCTGCAGAATGGCCTCCCTCTGCTTCCCAGGTAGCCACAGAGCAGGGTTTTATACAAACACACACTTTTTTCCTTGAGTGAACCCAAAACCTTCCTCGCCTGCTATAAATAAAACATGGTTCTTAGTTGACATTTTCACATTGCTCAGGGAGCTCCAATTTTCCTGTAGCTGCTGGAAACATTAGGGAGATGCTGCCGCTGAAATACAGATTTTATCTCTGATCTCTCTATATCCAGGATCCCAAAGTTTCTGAAATCACCGGAGAGTTTCCCTATGGGGGAATCCCTCAGCGATCCGAAGCTGAATCCCACAGCACTTCCTTAAAACTTATGGCTAAAAACGAGGGGCTGTTCCCACAGGGCTCCAGGAGGGCTGTTCCTGTGGATTAAGGATGGAGAGATAAAGACCTTGGGAAAAGTACAGGATTAAATTTCTGCAAGTATTCCTTTAACACGGGTGAAAACAAACCAAAGAAAACAAACCAAAGAAATAAAACCCCGGTAGGTTTTTTTTTTAGGATTTCTTATTCCTTACCGACCCTGGGATGACACCAAGAGCAGGGAGCTCTGCTTTTGCACAGTCAGGTGTTAAAGCTGCTGATCCTGCAGTCAGGTACCCCTGACCCAGGGCTTGGCATTAGTGAAGGGACACTGATCTGCTGGAGAAGGGAATAATTCTCCCTCCTGCTCCCCTACCCAAGGATCATGGAATCATTTAGGTCAGAAAAGCCCTCCAAGACCATGGAGTCCAAACGTTCCCCCATCCCCACCAAAGCCACCATTGGCCCGTGTTCCCAAGTGCCACATCCACGTGGCTGTTAAATCCCTCCAGAGGTGATGACTCCACCATCCCTGGGCAGCTGTGCCAGGGCTGAAAAACCCTTTCCATGAAAGAATTTTCCTTTGATATCCAACCTAAACCTCCCCTGGCACAACTTGAGGCCATTTTCCTGTGTCCTACCCTGCAGTCAGCAATGGGATTTGCCCCACGTAACGCCTTTTTTTTTTTTACCCCATTTCCCAAATTCTTTCCAGAGCCTTCTTCCTGGGCTCCCTCTCCTCCCAGCTTCCCTCCTCCCTGCTCAGGTGCTGATGAAGCCTCTGATTAAGGCTTTACTCCTTTTTTTCCCCTGCAGTGGAACAGAGCCTGCTCCAAGAATCTTTAAAAATACATCTGCTCTGCACTGCACTAAAACACATGGAATAATAGAAGAAAGTCTGGAGTGGGAACATCCAGGACCTGCTTTGAAAAGGAGGGATATTTTAAAGAACATGGAGCGTTTTCTCTCCTCCCAACCCAAAGCTGTGACATGCCAGTAATATCTGAGGGATGGGTTCGGGGATCCCTTCTCTTATTCTGGAGAGTTATCCCTCTGGGATCAGCCTGTTGCTGTTGCTGGGATAGCTGGTGGTGGTGACCATCCTGGTGATTGCCCACATCCTTTAAAGCTCTGGATGAGCCCCTGAATGGAGAGATGGGACTACCTGATGCTCCCCAGACTGTCTGGACATGCCCTGTGTTGTTTCCCAGCAGGGAAATGAGTCCTTTGATCCTGGAATTTGCTGCTCAGGAAGCACAGCTGGTCCCCGTGCCTGTGGCACACAGTGGGGTGAAAGGGATCTGCCCTGCACCCTCCTAAATTATCCTAAAGCATAAAGGAGGGGCGGGGCTCCCTTAAGGACTTCTTCAAACACATCTGCATTCACCTGGAGTCACCAGGGTGCAGCTCAGCAGAGCATGGGCAGTTTTAAACACGGCTCTGCACATTTTGGTGGGTGCTGGCACAGTCCCACTGGCCTGGATCGTGTCTCTGTCTGCACAAGGGGTTTAGATGCCCTATTTCTAGGAGGGTCTTGGCTTTTATAACAGGTAAAAATGAATGTAAAAGAGCATGACAGGGAGGTGAACAGCTTGGGAGTGAGCACTGCATGGCAAAGAGATCCTGGCTGCAGCAGCAGCTCCCAGGGCTCCCTGGGCAGAGCTCCAAGAGCTGGTGTGTGAGAGCTCCAGCAGCCCAGCACTGGTGTGTGAGAGCTCCAGCAGCCCAGCACTGGTGTGTGAGAGCTCCAGCAGCCCAGCACTGGTGTGTGAGAGCTCCAGCAGCCCAGCACTGGTGGGCAACTTTGCTCAGGAAGCCTTCGCAGCACCAGGGGTGGGACTCAGCTGTCATGTCCCCATATATTGGTGTGTCCCTCTGAGCTGGTCATTCATCATCTTTATAGGCTTTAAGGTGATGAAGGTGCCTTCAGATCCCAAGTCAGAGGCTGAGATCAGAGTTGAACTGCACTGTGGGCTCCTTGGTCCCTCTCCAGGGACTCTCAGTGGAGCCCAGAGATCTGTACTCCCCTGTGCAATCCCTGCTTTGAAGGCCCAGAAAGCATCTCCATCTAATCCCTGGGGTGATGCTTTTGAGTTCCCAGGGTGCACTATCTCCTGACCAGGGTGTTGGGAAAGGGAGAAGGCCTGACTCACCCCATGGGCTCCACCAGCTTGGAGGTAAATGAGGAATCAAGTCCTCCGAGGTGGTTGATCCCTCTGAAGGAGCTCTGGGCCAGCTCAGTGGAGAGTGAGCAGGTACCTGTAAAGGTGGACCTGCTGCCAGAGCGAGAAGGTTGATGAACCTCAAGACTGGCTCGTGCATCAAACCTAAAATGAAAAGCAGTGGTGAGAGCTGAGTGTCCATTCCCACCAATATTCCCTTTGTTTGGTGCTATTTTGGGTGCAGGGTCATGGCTCAGGGATGTTCCAGGAGCAGGGAGCGCCCTTCACACCTCTGTGTGTGTCCCTTTTCCTTCCCTCCCCTGGTCTCCTCATCCTTTTCCATCCCCCACCTCACTTGTGCCAGGTGCACTGCAGAAGAACCTGGATTTGGAGGGATTTGGGGTGCCCAGCCTGGGCTCCAGTGTGGGAGAAGAGACCCTCAGGAGAGCAGGGCACAGAACCTGCCCCTGGGCTGTCCTGGCTCCCAGACCTGCACAAGGAAGGACCAGCAGCTTCTCCCTGACCTGTGCCCAGGAGGAGGATATTTGGGAGCAGGGGGAGAAGAAGCAAAAGGGGCCCTTCTCCACCCCCTCCCAGACTGATCCTTGTGCATCCCAGAGGCTCACACCAGCCTGGGCACAGCAGGTGCTGCTGGAGCAGGAGCAGAAGCAGGAGCAGGAGCTGGGACAGGAAGAAGGGCAGGGACAGGAGCTGCAGCAGGGTCAGGTGCTGGAGCAGGAAAAGCAGTAGGAGCTGGAGCAGCTGGAGGAGAAGAAAGAGGAGTAGGAGTAGGAGCAGGAGCAAGAGAAGAAGGAGCAGGAACAGGAGCAGCAGCAGAAACGGGAGCAGTGTCAGGAGCAGGGACAACAGCAGGAGCAGAGGCAGCAGGATCGAGTCTCCTGCCCATTCCCCCGGGAGCAATGAGTTCTCCAGGCCTCAAAACTGCTCCCAGCGTCTGTGCCCGCCCTTCCCGGCCGCCAGCCCCTCTGCCCCTTGCCCAGGGCTGCCCCATCCTTTGCCGCAGCACCCGGTGGGACCCTGCCCTTACCTGGCAGCCCCGGTGGGCAGGGGGGGGGCCGGTGGGGGTCCCCGGGCGGCCCCGCTCCCGCTCCCCAGCCCAGCGCTTTGCTTTTGTGCCTGGGAAATACCCAGCTCGGCGTTTTATGAGCGCGGGTGATAAATATTGCATCGCCCGCCAACTCCTCGGAGCGGGGGCAGAGCGGCACGGGCGGCGGGCACCGGGCACCGACCGGGGACGGGGCGAGAGGGGCGGCCGAGGGGCGGGAGCGGCCGGGAGAGAGGGGGAGCCGGGGCACGGGGGGGCGGCCGGGGCCCCGCTAATGCTGCGCGGAGCCGGTTCGGGGGCCCCCCCGGGCAGCACTCAGCATCCCGCCTCATTAAAGTTTCATCGGCAAGCGCTCGGCCAAGGTCTATTTATGAAAATGCGCTTTTCGCTGCATGGAAAAAACAGGAACGGGAGCGGAAGAACAAAGGGATGGGGTTTGGGAAGCGCGCGGGGATAAGCAGGGATGTGCGGGACGGGGTGCGGGATGAGGGCCCGGGACGGGGGGTGGGGAACTCTCCTTTCCACACCGAGGGCAGGGCAGGCAGGGCTCTGTTGGCCACCGCTGGGCCGGCCTTGCTCGCCCAGGTGAAGCAACTCCCCCGACAGTTATCTCGAGCGCTGCACAATTTCCCCTCTTTTCTTTCTTTTTTTTTTTTTTTTTTGGTGTTTATTTGGTTTGGTTGGTTTGATTTTGTTTGGGTTTTGCTTTGTTGTATTTTATTTTGTTTCATTTCATTACATTAGTTTATTTTACTTTATTTCAATTTACTTTATTTCATTTTATTTTATTTTGCTTCATTTTAGTGTGTGTCATTTTATTGTATTTTTACTTCGCTTTATTTTATTTTATTTTATTTGACTTTATTTTCTCCAATTTTATTTGAGTTTTCCCCGCTGAAACCCGCAGGGTCCCGGCTCTCGGGGCTCAACATCGCGACATGCGTTTGGATATTTTGTTTTCCTCCCTGAATTAAGTTCCGATACAAAACAAGACAAAACGAAACAACAACAACAACAAACTTCACAAACAAAAATCAACTAGAAAAAAAAAAAATAAAAACCCCAAGAAAACAAAAATTAAGCAGGGGGAAAACAACAACAACAACAACAACAATTTCATAATTTTACCTCTTTTTTCCACTTGTCCCCGAGACCGAGCGGACCCTCAGGTTCTGATCCCACAGGACAGAGGAGACCCCCAGCTTTGCCCCCCCGGGACCCCGCGGTTCTGCGCCCCCCGCCCACCTGCCACGCGTTTCGGGAGGTTTCGGTGGTTCGGCTGCGGGGCCGGGAGTGGGGAATGTCTCTTTTGAGCGGCTGAAGCTTCAGGCGGGCAGGCGGGGGGTGACAGGGGGTACCTGGGGCTGTGCCCCCCGCGGAGTGATCGGGGAAGATCTCAGCCCATCCCCGTCGCCGTTTGCGGGAGCTCCACGGCCCCCGAAACGACCCCCGCCCCCGGGAGCATCCTCGGGGCTGCGGGGTGAGACCACGCGCGACCCCCACACGGGGAGTCACGACACACCGCGTCTGGGCTGGTACCGCGAGGGGAAGGGGCAATCCCCCCCCCGCGAAGGGCCGGCGGGGAGCTGGGACCCCCGGATCCCTTCGGGGCTACCCCTCGCTCCGTCCCGCGTGGGCATGGGCGGCTCTGCCCGCCCGCCGCTGCCTTTCCTCGATTCTCGTTTGTTTCCCCACGGAGCGAGCCCACATCCCGACTGGGTGACGGGCTGGAGGAGCTGCCCCGGCGCTCCCTCCGGGGAAGGGGGTCCACTGGAAAAGCGTTCCCCGGAGCTGCAGTAACTCCAGGAGGCAGGAGGCTGAGGTAAAACGTGCATGATTTATTTGAAATGCTGCAGCGTACACAGACACCAAAATTTCATTCAGCGCACACACAGCGGAACGAAATCTCCTTTAATAATAATAATAATTAAACAAAAAAATAAAAAGAAAATAAAAGGAGGTGATTTTTCTCTATTAAATACGCAAAGAAAAGGGGAGGGGGGGAAAAAGAGTTTTCTTGCCTTAGAAAGTGCAGAGTTCCCTATGCAGAGGCAGCCGCCCCGAGGCCGGGCCGGGGTCCATCCCCGCTGCCTCGGGCCGCTCCCGCCGCTCCGCTGAGCCCCAAGGACGTGATTGTCGAAGCGTAGGATTTTATACAGTGAAACCATACGGAAATCGAACGGTTTGAGTGAAACCAAAGCAAAATAAATCTCCATTTCCCCGAACAAACCGCGACTCCAAGGACGGGCCA
>NW_020955576.1:511628-513515 GCF_003031625.1 Empidonax traillii
GCCAACAGCCCCAAACTCTGCCCGTTTCGGAGGGGCTGAGGGCCAGGATGGCTGCGGGGTGGTCGAAGGGGCAGCACCCCCCTCAACCGCTGCCCTCCCAGCCCCTTTTTCAGTAGGTGGCAGAAAATTTCATCCTTTTCTGCTTCTGTCTCTGATTACAAAACCAGACCCGCACCACGTTCTTCTTCAAGTCTAACTTCTCGGCGATGGCAGCGATTTTCTCCGAGGAGGGTCGCGGCTGCACGGCAAAATAGGCCTCCAGCGACCGCTTCTCGGGGGCGGCGATCGAGGTGCGCTTGCGTTTCTTGTCCCCGCCAGTGTAGATCTCGGGTTTGGTCATTTTCTCCCTCTGAGCCCTCTCCGCCTCCTCCAGCCACGCTTCCAGGATGGGCTTGAGGGCCACCATGTTGTTGTGGGACAAGGTGAGGGACTCGAACCTGCAGATTGTGCTTTGGCTAAGGCAGCCCACCCCCGGGATCTTCAGGTTGGCCAACGCGGAGCCCACGTCCGCCTGGGTCACCCCCAGCTTGATCCTCCGCTGCTTGAAGCGCTCGGCGAAGGACTCCAGCTCCCGGGGGTCCGTCTCCGTCTCGGGGCCGGAGATGACGGCGTGGGAGGCCAGGCCGTGGGGGTGGGACATGTTCATAGGCTGGGAGTGATGGGCCATGTGGTTGATGGCCGACATGTGGGAGTGAGGGTGCGAAGGTGTGGAGCCCACGTCGGGGCCCGGCACCCCCCCGAGCGGGAGGGCAGAGTTGAGGTGGTCCAGCAGCTCCCCGTCCAGGCCCTGCGAGGGCTGGTGGTGGTGGTGGTGGGGGTGGTGCGTGGTCAGCACGGACGGGTGGTGCAGGTGGACGGAGGACGAGGTAGGAGTGCAGGACACGCTGCTCATGGTGTGGTAGGTGGCATCCGGCTTGAAGGGGTGGGTTTTCTGCGATACGATATCCACGGCGGCCAGAGCCTCGGCTCCCCGCAGCAGGGTCTCGTCAAAGCCCGCAAAGATGTTACCCTGGATCTGGAGGGGGGCGTGGGGGGGGATAAAAGTGGGAGCGAAAACAAGCCGAAAGAGCAGGAGAGGATTAAAGGAAAGCAGCGGGACGGAGATCCCGCTCTGCCCCGCCAGCGGTGCCGGGGACAGGTAACACGAACCGAGCTCTACCCGCACTCCCCAAGCAAAAGGACCGGGGAGCCAGACCCCGAGCACTCTGCCTTCCAGCCGGGCACCCACTTCGCCCTCCGCGGCGAGCTCCCCAAAAAAGGAGAGGACGGAGCCGTCGGGGGTCCCGCAGCCCCTCTCTGCTCCAGCGCTCGGCACAGCGGAGCGGGGCAGGACGGTTGAGCCTCCCCCGACCGGCACCGCCGCCCCGCGCCCCACGGCCGGCCCAGACCCTCTCCCCGGGAAGAATAACCCCCCGCCCGCCGGACCCACGGCCACGGAGGAGGCAGGAAGGGAGGGAGAGACCCCCCAAAACCCAAACGAAACCCAAACCCAGAAGGAAACCGCAGTAAGTTGGCGAGAGTCGGCGGGTGCGGAGCCTCCCGAAAACCCACCCTGAGGGGGCTTACCTGGGGGGCGGGCAGGCAGGCTCTGCGGATGGCTTCGGAGCTGGTGTGCAGGTGGGGGTACTTGGGTTCGTGCAGGATGGGGTGCATGCTGAACGCCTGCTTGCTGTTCATGGACATCATGGTGGGAGCGGAGCGGGGCCGGGTAGGGCAGGGCAGGGCGCTCCGGGCACCCGGCTCGGGGGCGCGGTATTGTCTGGCTCCGCCGCCCGGCATCAATGGCATTATAGCCCGGCCCCCCCGCCCCCCGCCCACCGGGAGGGGCGGGGGAGGTCCCTCCCACCGCCCGCCCCCGGGCAGTGAGCTCACCCCCCCGTCAGTGGT
>NW_020955576.1:513885-586214 GCF_003031625.1 Empidonax traillii
CGCAGCCCCTGTACACCTCCTCCCCTCCCCTGGTTGAACCCCCCAAACCAGAGCTCAGATCCCCGCCGGTGGTACCTCCCCAAAACCCGTCGGTGAACCCTCTCCTAAGCGGGGCTCACCTCCCCCGCCGGTTTTACCCCCCAAAACCGGGGCTCAGTCCCCATCCCTGCCCCTCCCCGGTTCTGTGCATCCCCAGGGCTTCCCCCCGGTGTTTCGCTGTCCCTGCCACCCCTCCTGGCGGGGACAGGGTTGGGGGGGGATCACCTCTCGTCTAGCCCTGCCCGCTGGTTCCTCCGGTGGGGATTTGGGGAGCGGAGCAGCCCCGAGCCCGCGGCTGCAGAGGAACCTTCCTCCACCTCCTCTCCCTCCTTTATTAACAAAACATAAAAACAACTAAATAAAGAAAAGTTTCACCGACTGTTTTTTTTTTTTTTACTGTTTCACTGAATATCCCCGGCTCTTTCCCCAGATCCTCCTGCGCGGTGTCCCACGGGCTCCACGTCTGTGTGTGCAGCCTCTCCATCCTCCCCTCTCCAGCTCGTTGCAGCCTCTGCGCTCACCCATCCCTACGAGTTTCCCCTCAGCCCGCGGTGTTTCCTGTCACCGCGAAAGTGTGAGGAGGCGAAGTTTGGTGGATCGCTGGATCCAGGGGGCTCTGCAGCACCACCCGGCTGCTTCCAAAAGGCACGGGAGGAGTGTGGCAGCGGCAAGGGGGACTGGTGGAGGGGGAATTCCTGTGCCTGAGGATGATGGAGGGCAGGAGGGTGCTGGGTCCTGCTCAGAGCAAACGTCTTCTCGAGGGCACAGGGTGTGCTTATCTAACCCCAAAAATCCAGCCCCAACGAGGACAATGCTACACGGTGCAGGTGTTTTAGGATCTGTTTTGCATCCTCTGAGATGTGCCTTCTCCTGGGAATTCTGCCAGGCATCTTGGGACAGACAGGATCAGTGAGTGTCACAGGGAAAAGAAGATCATGACCTGCTCCCCTGACCTGCTCCCCACCTTACCTGGGAGGCTGAAATGTCCCCCAAAACACCACAGAATGCTTTATGTTGGGAAGGACCCTAAAGGTCATCTAGTTCCATGGGCAAGGACAGAAGGGAACCACCAAAGATGGTTCCTTGGTGGTTGACCTGCCTGGGGAAAGGTCAGATCCAATGACAGGAGACTGGGTAGATGGTGCTGCCCCAGACACAGGCACAGCCACCAAATCTGCAGCAAGAAGGTTCCTAAACCAGCCCCATGTAGGACATGGCTCCTGCAGAGGGATAGAGGAGAATCTGCAAGGCTGAATCCCAGCTCTGGAATAAGTCTTCCTGGGGGGAGAACTGCATCAGCACCGTGGTGCTGCCAGGAAAGCCCTGCCCCTGGTGGCCTGAGACGTGTGTCAGTGGCCACACCACGGTCCAGGCAGACCTTCCTGGACACTAAAGCATCCTACATGTGCCAGAGGCCACCAGGCCCTGCCGGGATGCTCTGACTCTCCAGAGGGGAGCACAGGCAGGAGCTCCGAAGCCTCTTCCCTTCTGGCCTGTGCCAGCACAGCTCTGAGTCACCGGCTCTGCTCCGCTGCTCGTGGAGAGATTGCAGGATGAGGTGATGGGCAGAACGGCTGCTAGAGCTTCACTGGAGGCTTCTGTGCCACAGAGACTCCAGCAGAATTCCTGAGAAGGGGAATTGTCCCTTCTGGGAGCCCTGTGGTAGGTTCTCCCCCCTCCAGCTGACACCCCCAGGTTTGTTAACCCTCTCGTGACTCCAGAAGCTTTTGTCAGGGTAGTTCACAATTCCTTTTGCTGGGGTCTTCTTGGAGGCCCCTCCACCCTCTTTTTCCTCGTTGTCTGCGTTTCAGCAGCTCAGAGGTTGGACAGAGCAGTGCAGTTCCCGGTCCTGGATTTAACTCTCCCCAGGGAAGCAAACCTGTGCCAAGCTGCATTTTGCTGCAAGGAACCGACTCCAGGGTCTGCCCCGGGATGTGCTCCGGAGGTTGGGAATTCCGGGATGAGACCTGGACGTGCTTCCCCTCTGTCCATCACTCAGCAAGCCATCAGAAGCAGGAGCAAATCAGCTAAGAGTCTCCTCCTTGAGGGCTCAGCAGCTGGTTTTCCAGGGATCCAGGAAGCTCAGGGCCTGACCAAACTCAGCCCCTGAGGGCAGCACGAGGCTGATGAGCCCCCTATGTGCACAGAGTCATTTTTCATCTCACTTTCCACACTTGCAGCCACTGAAAAGGTAGTTGGAGCAGTTGGAGCAGGAGAACGGCTGTGCCAGGTCAGTCCAAAGGCTCAACCAGCCTTGGGCCTTGGGTGTTCAGCCAGAAAAATCAGATCAGATGAAGTAAATTACATTCCCTCCCTCCCATTCCCCTATATCAGCAGGCTTTCCCAAGAAGCCAAGCCTCCATCCCTGGGCTCTTTCCTTGTCACACCCTGAGCTTCCTGCCCTGGGCTTGTTTTGTCCTGACAATGAACTTTTTGACTCTCAGGGAAGATTCCCTAAGGCACCTCTGGACACTCTGGCACTGACACTGAAATACAGGGACATGGTGGGGCACCCCGGGGCCAACAGGAACCCCCTGCCAGCCACATTCCACGGATAAACCCATCCTCCTTCTGCCTCCTGCATGGATTTGTGGGCTGGCCCCAGCAGGGAAGAGGGCAATGCCCTCCATATCAAATGTCTGGATGGAGTCAGGAGTTATCAGGTTCCTCCTGGGGAGGGAAGAACAGGGATATCCATCCTGTCTTTCAGCCAGGAGGTGAAAAAATAGGGAAGCATCAAACAGTGATTATTACAGACACCTAAAGCACTTCCACATTTGTTGCCTTAACCCTGTGCAGCTCTGAGTCTTGGCAGTGGACTTTCCAAGGAGCAGGATGAACTTCCAGGGATTTGCCAGTGCTCTGCTCTGGCTTTCTTGAGTAAGATGGAACAGCTCTGTAATCTTCCCTGTAGTCTTTTCACATCTATTCCAGCTTTCCTCCCTAATTGCTCTGCAAATGGATTCATCCAGACCCACCTCTCCCACCCATCCATATCAGAAACCCCAGTGAAGCAGGAAGTGCTTCACTAGAACCGGGATTAAAGAGAGGAAAGTGTGGATCTCACCTATAAAAACACTGGATAAAGACCCTCATCACCTGAATCTTTGGAAAACAAATTCCTTCCAGGAGGAGCCCGGCTTCCAGGCTAAGAGCTGCCACCCCAGCCTGGTTGGTGGCTTTGGGGACCCTTTCTGAGACAAATCCCTGGGCAGAAATGCAGAGCCAGAAAGCTTTCCATATTACTGCTGCTCCCTGTGATGGTCAGATGCTGCTGTGGCACAACAGTGGTGCCAGGGATACTGTGGGCATCCTGACATCCACAGCCAGTGCACAGATACTCTGGCTCCTCATTCCCACTGGGAAAATAACCTCGGAGACGCTCTCCAGTAAGGGCTGTGCTCAAGAAGCTCCATCTCTCTGTTGCTTTTTGAGGATGACCCGTAATGTCTCGGTCTGGCTTCCTGCCTCGAACCAATAAAACCCTGCCACGCTCCGCCTGATCCCGGGGTTTTCATTCCAAGGGGAGCTGGATGCAGACTTTGCAGAGGGCCGTCCTGCCTGCCATGTGGTTTGGTGCCTCAGGCAGTTGCCTCCAGACTCCAGCTGTTTTTATTACCTAAGTGGGTTTGATTGCTCCTTCATTTGTGCCTGAATGAGAGCCCTTGGCACCCTCGTGGGCTTTAATGGGGTCTGTGTGTTCTCGCTACCAATTAAACCCACTGGCAGCGATTAGCGGCTTGCAGCGCAGCACTAACGGGGAGCAGAGGGGACACGGCTTTCCAGGGCTCCAGGAGAGGGTCCTGCAAAAGGGACACGGCTTTCTGCAGCCCCAGCAGGCAGCTGGGCTGGCTGGAAGTGGCTCTGCCCCCAGGTGACCGCTGCCACTTTCTCCTCCCCAGGGGAGGTTCAGCTCAGCCATCCCAGGCTCGCTCTGGGCTGGCATGGGCAGGTTTTCCAGCATGGTGATGATGCTGTGGGTGGCCCAGGGTGGGTGTCACCCCAAAGTGGGGGTAGAGGCGTTAGAGACAGCTCTCCACCTGGACTGGCTGTCAGGGCTGCTCCTGGAAAGCGCTGGGGGTGGTGTAGAGATCAGGACACCAGTGCATGGAGAGTTTCACCCCACCCTGTCAGTGGGATCTTCCCAGGGCCTGAGCGTGTGGAAGTAGCAAAAAAACAGTGAGTTTTAGTCGCTGGACAACCTCAAAGAGCTGATAGTTCCCACTCCCAGCAGCCATCCCAGTGCCTGCCAGCACCTCTCCCAGCCCCAGCAGCATCCTGGCTGTCCCGGGGCCAAGGCTCCACCGAGCACATCAGATCTGACATGACCTACAGCCATCTGTGGAAACCCCAGGGAGGATCCATCCATCAAAATTAAGATGTTTGGGGATTAAATGCTTCGATCTCATCAGAACTGGTGTTCTCTGATGAGAATTGGTTTTGTCAGAAAATGTGTGAGTGGCTCTGCCTGCCAGAGGTCCCTGCACTGGGGCTGGGCGATGGTTGGAGTCTCCTCATGGAGGGCAGGAAAGCAAAGCTGAGGCCCAAGAGCTTTTTAACCAGATGAAACTCTGTCTCACTTCCCGTGACATTGGGAAGAACGTTCCTCCTGCACAGGGCACTTGTGCTGATTTAAACTCGGTGTGAGGCCAAGAGCAGGATCACGACAGACTGAAGTGACACCTCATGTGACTCTGTGGCAAATGGTGACCTTATGGAAGACCCAACAGAGGTCACATTCTGTGCTGGAATTATAAATGGTTATCAGAATGGTCGAATCACAGGGTCAGTTAGGTTGGAAAAGACCTCTGAGATCATCAAGTTCAAATGTTCCCCAGCACTGCCAAGGCCACCATGTCCCCAAGTGTCACATTCACCCAGCTTTTAAACCCCTCTAGGGGTGGTGCCAAGTCGTGGTTCAAAATATCACGCTTTCAAAATGCCTGTTCCTGGAGGAAAACACAGAAATAGTTCCCAAGGATGAGATCTCTTCCCCAGCCTGAAGAGCACGGAGTGTTTAATGTTCAGGTCCGGCCCTTGAGGTGTGAGGGGAAGACGATCCTCGCCGGCCAACGCCGCCATCCAGCTTGTAAAAATCCTTATTAAAACCCCACTGAGCCTAATCGGGAAAGATGGCTTTTAATTAAAAAGTGCAGCCCTTCAGCCAACTTTTACAGGAGATTGCTGCGACCCCAGGAGATGCCAACCAGCAATAGACTCAACTCCTTCCGGAGGGAGGGATTTTTTTCCCGTCCTTTGTTAGCTGGAACATCTCTGACTGTTTTAAATGGGCAACTTCACAAGTTTCCTGAGTGTGGTTTCTTCCATTAGGAAATGGGAATCTTTTAACAGCTCACCCAGGCAGCAAAATTCCTCCACTCCATCTCTTGCATTAGGAGCCCCGAGTCCTCCCGGCTCCGCTCCGCCGAGCGGGAGAGAGAGCGGGAGAAAAGAAAATCCAGATGGGGCAAAGTGTAGCTCGACTTTTTAATACTAAATTATTTACAGTAAGTAAAATCGTGTGTGTCAATTGTGAAAAGAGTCCAATTTGTTTGATTTACATTGCAGGGGGGTGCCCTGGGGTAGGGGGTGTTTAACTATCTCCTCTAATGTAATTGCCTATGGCAGCCCGTTAAATATTTGATGGGCTGCCTGAGCAGAGTAAGGAGCTTCAGCTGATTCGCTCCCGCAGCCCTCGCAGTGTATCAAGTGGATTTGCAGCCAGGGACTACCTGAGCCCTTCCCATTGTGTAACTGGGGCTGAGCAGCAGCTAAACAGAGCCTTACCCCACTTTTAGGGTGCTGCTGGGTTCCGTGGGGACGTGTGTTTTCTGCTGGAAAATGGGTTCTTTCATGCGCTGGAGGTTTTGTTTTATATAAGAAGCCTGAATTCCTCTTCCTGTGCTTCAAAGGGAGAGTTTTCCTCACCCTTTCAGCAGGAAAAGCAGGTTTTGCTCTTGGTCAAGGCTTGGAGGTGCTGGATCCCTGCCCCGGCTCGTGGTGGTGGTGCAAAGGTGTCTCTCAGTCACAGGAGGGACAAACCTTGGCTGAGGATGGGGAGTGGGATGGGGATGCACGGGATGTGGGAGGGACAGCAGAAGGGCACCAGCATCAGTGGTGGTCTGCAAAATATCCAAAGGTCCCAGCTCATGGAGCTCTTACAGCTTTTCCAGTATTAGTGTTTCAAGCTGTGCCAGGGGAGGGTCAGGTTGGACATCAGGAGGAATTTCTTCGTGGAAAGGGCTGTCAGGCACTGGAAGGGGCTGGGGTGGAGTCCCCACCCCTGGAGGTGTCCAGGGAAGGACTGGATGTGGCACTCAGTGCTCTGGGCTGGGGGACAGGGTGGGCATGGAGCATAAGGGAACTCAGTGATCCTGGAGGATCATTGTCACTTAACATGATCCCCTCTGAGGGCCGTTTTGTTTCTGTCCCCTCTGGCATGGGGACAAGGTTCTGCTGCTCAGATAAGGCTGGGAGAACACCCCTGCTCCTCTCTGGTCAGCCCTGCCAGTCCGTAGGAATTCCTGGAGGGTAGGAAATATCACATCACCCGCCTGGGACGGTAAATATTTAACAAGGGGAACTCCCCCTGCCTTTCTCCCTCCTCTCTTCATGCATATTCAGCTCCTGCATCTCTCTCAGCCCTGCAGAGACCCACAGGTGGGGGGAATTCACTGAGGTGGCACAGGGAGAGCTTGGAAGGAGGGAAGAGCATTTGGGAGTGAAGGGTATTTGGTCCAGAGGTAGAAAAAATGGGGCACAGTTTGTGTCCTCACTGCTTGACTCATCCTGGGACTTGTGATACATCCAAAGAGCACCCCTAGTTTGTGGCAGGGCACCATTTGGTGCAGATCAAACCATCCCAGGAGTGCACTGCACATGTGAGATGCTACCAGGAGGGTTGTGGGGCCTGGAATGTGCATTCTCAGGTGTCTGTGGAGTGAGGGAGACGGGGCAAGGTGGAGCTGTGCTTCCCTCTGGAAAAGGATGTCCAAGCCGTGTCCCAGGAGGGATCGTGTCTGCAGGTCCTCTGCCCTCTAAAGGGGTTTAGAGTCACAGATTTGGAGATTGGAACTGGGTGATCTTAAGGTCCCTTCCAGACCAAATGGTTTATGGATTCTGTGATTTGGAAGAGATACATGGAGATCTCCAGCCCAACACACCAGGTTGCTCAGGGTGTTGCACAGTGGGGTTTGAACCCCTCTGGGGGTGGAGACACCACAATGTCTCTGGGCTCCTGATGAGTGAGCAGGGAGAGGCCACCCACGATCTTAATCTGCAACTGCAACCAAAAGTTGGGTGGGGATGTTGCATCCAGCTGGTTTAGCATGGAAATACTTTGGGGAAGTGGATGGAAGGAACTGAGCTCGGAGGGCACCAGCAGCTGGGCAGAGGAGGGGAACGCCTGAGACACACACCAACCTCCACGGTGAGCCCCCACCAACCCCCTGGGGTTCCTCAGAGGGTTTCTTGGGGATGTTGGTTGTGGCTGGAAGGCAGAAGCAGTCAGGATGGAGCAGAGGAGAGATGAAAGACCACCAGATGTGGAGCAGGAGGAGAGACCTGCTGGCGTCCCGGGATGCAGAGGGAGACTTTGCACAGCGTGGCCACACAGGAACCCAGGCGGGCGCTCCCGGGCCCCTGGGGGCTCCCAGCCTGCTCCTGCCAGAGCAGAGGCTCTCTGTGGTTCTCCATGCCTTGCTGCTCCCTCCAGCTCTTACAGAAACCAGCTCTATTAATATCCCCATCTCTTCCCCTCGGCCCATTATTCTCCTGATGGCCCAAATTTCCAGTTAGCTCCTCTCCAAATTTAAACGATTGCTTCCCCCTCTCTCCTCCGTCTCCCCCCACCTTTCCCAGAGATGATGTCACTGATGACCTATATTCTCCTTCCTCTGCAGTGACTGGCGCCGGGGCCATTAGATCCCTCTGCTGGGCTGTGACTGGCTGACAGCCAGTCCCAACCTCACAAGTAACCACGGCCATTCACCGGGAGCGGGGAAGCTCCAGCCTTGCCAACAGGCTTGGAGAACGGGGAGAGGAAGGAAGGATGGAGCTGCAGGAAGTCCCTGCCTGCCCAGGGAGGGTGTTACAGGGAAGGGGAGCTGACAAACAGTTAACAGCTTTGACCAGAGGAGAGCAACTGTGAGAAGCACCTTGATTGTCCTACTTGCTATCAGGGTCTGCCAAGACCTGGTGGATGAGGTCCCATGGACTGTTGGTGGGACTGGAACACCATGGACTGCTGGTAGGGCTGAGGTCCCATGAAATTCCAGTGGGATTGAGACTCCATGGATTGCTGGTGGGATTGAGGCCCCCGTGGGCTGCTGGTAGGGCTGACACTCCATAAAATTCTGGTAGGATTGGGACACCATGGACAACTGGCAGGATTGCTTTTCCTCTGACCCATCTTGCATTCCTGGGATTCCTAAACGACTGAAGACACTTGATGGGACCAGCACAGCAACGTATGTCTGCCCACCTCAAACCTCCCAACAGCCCCAAAGTGCTGCTTTGAACAATTCCTTCATTTTGAACAGTTCCTTGTGTTCCTGGAAGGCTCAAAGCACCAAATCAAAAGCCAACGTGTTTCTGCACAGAGACAAACTCTTCCAGTTGTTTTTTTGTACCTTGATGACTCAGTGGAGAATCCCAGCCCCCACATAAGCAGGTAGCACTCCCCAGCAGAGAGGCCAAAAACTTCATCAGTTTATGGAAGAGAAATCCAAGAACAGACGGAAAGAGAGCTTCCAGGTGTGGAGCAGGGAATGGGACGATGTCCCCTCTGCTGCCAGGCTCTGGTCAGGGCATCCCTTTCCTAAAGGCTTTTTGAGAGTCATCTCTGGCTCTTCTCAGTGTCCCACTGAGCCCTGGGCTGGGGAGGAGCCTCCAGGAGCCTTTGGTACCACCTGGTGCTGATCAGCTCGAGACCAGGTTTGTGAGAAAGGAGAGGGGGAGAGGAAGGTGATGGAGAGAATGAGGACACGTAGGGAGAGAGGTCCCTTCCTTTCCTCCAGCCTCGGGCATCGCCACCACGTCTACCTTGTGAGCCTGTCCCTGTTTCAACTCTCCAGCTATTCCTGGTCTCATGAGCCCTGGTCCCTCCAGAGGAGGGATCTCCAGGCAGCTCCCAGCATCCCAAACACCTCATGCCACCATCCCACCTCCTCCTAAACAGCTCCCACAGCTGGCAGGAGACCGACTTGGGCAGGAAAGGCACTCTTGGGATAGTTGTGCCATCCTGCTTCTCCCCAAAAAGTTGTGTTTGACAGAGAAATGAGTTTCTGGCTGGATGATCCAACGTCTCCCTGACATGGCACCTCCATGTTACCTGGACACAGGGGTCCCACGGGATACAGCAGCTCCAGGAGGTGATATCTTCACCCAAACCAGATGCCTCCTGGTCCCCACTTTGGCTTATTTGGCAAAGGGAGTTCCCTGGAAAGGAATGCAGGTAGGATTTTCAGCAGGAGATAGTAGGGGAGAGAAAGAACAAGGAAGAAAAGGTAAGAAAATAAAAAGAAAGAACAGGAAGAAAACGAGGAGAGGAAGAGAGGAAAAATAAGGAAGGAAAGAGAGAGTCTTGGTTTTCTGAGTTAGAAGCAAAATTATCTTGATTTCCATTTGAATAATTCATGTTTGCCACAGGCCATGTATTCCTGAGCTTGGGTGTCAAGTGTTTATTGAATATATCTCTTGACAGGGCACTTGTGTGATATTCAACCATTGCCAGAGTGTTGAAAAAACACACACAACAAATGTAAAGAGAGGAGAAAAAAAAAAAGGAAACGCTGAAATGACGGCTCCCCCCACCTCAGTTTGAGAATAATTGGCCCAAATGAAGGCCCTTTCCTTTCAATAGAGGCCCCCCCTGCCCCCTCCCTGCATGGGGAACCAGCTGGGAGCCCAGCACGGGTGACTGGGACATCATCCTTGCACCCAGGGGAGAAGCTCTGGGATTATCCCAGAAGATGAGCTTGGCAGGTGCTGCGGGAACTGGAGCCTTTTTCACCTCCTCAGCTTTTGACAGGACGGGGAGACGTGAACTTGAGGACTGGAAAATTA
Source organism: Empidonax traillii (assembly GCF_003031625.1). Taxonomy (NCBI): domain Eukaryota; kingdom Metazoa; phylum Chordata; class Aves; order Passeriformes; family Tyrannidae; genus Empidonax; species Empidonax traillii. The sequence goes on from NW_020955576.1 coordinate 523,990, forward strand.
GAGATGTCCCATCCCAGATGTTTCTGCCTTGGAGGGAATCCTTGCTGAGCTGTAAGCCAGGGGGGCCAGGGTTGGTTCCTGGATGTCTTGGACCACTCACCTCCATCTCATGGCCCACATGGCTCCACCACCCAGTGGGAAAAGCTGGAGGAAGGAAATATCCTCTTCCCTGGGGAACCAGAGCTGAGCAGGAATATGAAGCCATTCCCAGTGGCTTGGAGGAAGGATGTGGTAGCCCTGGAAACAGAAGGAGTGGTGAATCCCTCCATCAGAGGATTGGCACTGTAGGATAGAAAGAGGCACTGGAGCCAAACCTGCTTCCAGGGCAATTCCTGGACAAAGCAATTCCAGCTGTTTGCAGGATTCAGGGAGAACTTCACACCTTCCTAGCCCAGCTCTCACACAGCCCTTACTCTCCATGCAGCCTTCAAAGGCAGTGATGGAGGGGACTTCAGGTGGCCACATCCATCCCAAACACCTCCCCAGGCCACCTGTATCTCCACCTGGTGGCTGAATGGCCCTGGTTATGAACCCACAAAACAGCCATGGCAACTGGGGACACCTCGCTGTGCCACCCTGGGAAACCCTTTCACTCCTTGTGGGACACAGAGTGGGTCCTGAGGTGGGATGTTTTTACGTGGAGCTGAGGGTGGTGGAGGTTTGCCTCGTGGAGGACCTGGCTTTGGAATGCAGGATGCTTCCAGGAGGCTGTTGGGGGCTCCCCGTGGAGCTCGTGGCACCTGAGGTGCATCCCCAGCTCCCCCTGCATCCCACTGCTCCCTGCCTGCCCCTGCCACTTGGCAGGACCCAACACCACCCTCGGGGGGACAGAGGATTGACACCCTCCTCCCACCTGCTTCACCCACAGAGGCTCAGAGATCCCCAGGGGGAAAAAGGACACAGCTTTTGGGGGGCCACAGAGGAGTTCTGAGGGCAGAGGAGGGCGGGGGCTGCAGCAGCTGGAGAGAGTTCATTTCCAAAGCCGGGTTTTTCTAGTGGGAAACAGGGAGACCCTCCCCTGGTGGCTGGTGGCAGGTGCCCATCGCACCCACCAACTGCCCCACAGCACCACCTGGGACCCCAAATCCCACGGCAGAGCTGGTAGCTCGCAGGAGGGGGGTGGGAGCGGGGGGCAAGTTGGAAGGGGGGATGAGGCACAGAGCTGTCACGGGGGGCCAGAGGAGCAGAGAGAGCACAGCCATGCCCAGCGTGAACCCTGCACCGCCCGCCAGCAGCGAGACCCCGGAGCTCAGCCCTCCTTAAGAGGTGTCATTTGGATAACGCTTGGAGCAGCCAGACAGGGAGACGGGGCCGTCCCCGCCCGCTCCCCCCAGCACCCAGTTCCCAGCTGGTGCAGCAGCAGGGAGCCCTGCCTGGCCATATGCTCTACGTGCTGCTACAATTACCCCTCCGAGGAGCCGCGGCTTGCTCGGCTCCTGGGAGCGGGAGGAGGAAGGGAGGGCTGCGGGGGAAGGGAGACCGAGCTGAGGATGCCAAAAAAACCCCCAAAAAAACCAAAAAAACACAAAACACCAAAAAACGGGAGCAGCGTGGATGGGTTTAAATCAGAGCAACTGCGCTCTGGTCCAGCCCTGGCGCACCCGTCCCCAGGGCGGCTTTGTGGCCGGGAGCATTCCCTGTCTCCGGGAACATTCCCTGTCTCCGGGAGCATTCCCTGTCTCCGGGAGCATTCCCTGTGTCCGGGAGCATTCCCTGGTTTCACAACCCCACCCGGCGTGGGGAGTCCCTCTGAGCCCTTTGGGAGCGGGTCTGGCTCCAAAAGCACCCCCACCAGGACTCGAGAGGCAGCTCCTGGCATTGAGGATCCACGCCCAGCCCAAAGCACAGCTGAAATATTCCCCGGTCCTCTCTCTCTGGAAAGATGCTTTCCAAATTAAGCCCCCAAAGAAATCTGTAAGTGTGTGGGGGGAAAAAAAATTTCACTACAGTTTTAGTTTTCATACAATCCCCTTGTGATTACACGGGAGAGCTTGTGGAAAACACTCTGATTTCTTTAAAAATTACTTTATTTCCAGTAAGGAAACCAAAAACTTTAAAATTAATTTATTTTTTTTTTAACTCCAACCATATTTTCTTTTCATTTTCTCACCTCCTTTTAGAGCTCTTCTGAAATAATCTGTGTTTCAGTTTTTAATTACTCAAGGAATGTCAGTTTGTGAACATCTGATGAAAGTAGAAGCTATTTGGTTTTCCTGAGTTCTAATATTGGATTATTCCTGGGTATCTCCAATACTAGGTGATTTCTGAGTAGCTTTAATATTGGATTATTCCCTACACCTCACAACCAGGAGAAAATCTTTACAGGAGCAATACTTGTTGCTCTGGTGCTCATTAGACAGATCACTCCGGTCCTTCCCCTGCCAAAAATATCTCAACCTCACACAGAATTTGTGTTCCTTTGAACCAGAATCAGACTCTCTGTTCCTTAGGAAAACTGGTGGAGTTTGTTTTTAATAAATTTTCTTTCAGTTTCTAAACAGAACAGGGAAAAAAAAGGAAAGCCAAAATGTATTATAAAAAATTATTAATAATCCAAAAAAAGATAATCACAAATCATCAGGGATTGACATGAAGTTTATCAGGTAATTTTGGAACTGAACCACCTTCATTTCAGCTTTTTTCAACTGCTGGAAATATTATATGGCCAGAAAAAGCAGGATTCATTTCAATCATTGTGAACTGAAAAACATGTCAACACGTGCTGAGGAGAAAAGAAACACCCAGAACGTGGCAGCAGCCAAGGCAGCATCTGGAGTTGGCAAAGGTTCACCTGGAGGGTCCTGCTCGTGCTTGTTGTGATCTTGCTGCCCCGTTTTTGCCCCTGCCCTGAATCCTGAGCTCTACTAGGCCCACAGCCCTGGTAGATGCTCCTGGATTCGGGCAAGATTTGGGCACAACCCCCCAATTTCTGCAGAGACAGCTGTGCCTTGACGTTCAGAAGGTGGAAATCCGTGAAGGAAGAAGTTGTGTCATTAATGTGGTGTTGGGTGGAGGTGTCAGGTCTGTGTCCTGAGTGCCTGCATGTGGATCCCTGATTCCTCAGCCCTCTGACTGCAAATCCTGCCTCACTCCATCTCCTCCCTGTGCTCTGCCCTTGACCCCGTGGCTGACCAGCACCAACCCCACACCAGCACCACCCAGAGCACCTGGAGCAGGAATGTCTTTCCTGGGGCTGCACAGTTTTCCTGTTCAGCGTGGGCTGGAGCTGAATTCCTCTGCTAACCCATGACAGGGAATCATGGAATGGGATGGGATGGAAGGGACCTTGAAAGGTCATCTTGTTCCACCCCCTGCCATGGGCAGGGGCACCTTCCACTAGCCCAGGTTGCTCCAAGCCCCGTCCAGCCTGGCCTTGGGCACTTCCAGGGATGGAGCAGCCACAGCTTTTCTGGGCAATCTGTGCCAGGGCCTCCCCACCCTCACGGGGAAGAATTCCTTCCCCCACATCTTACCCAAATCGATCCTACATCAGTTTAAAGCCCTTCCTTCTTGTCCTACCAAAAAGTGTGTCCCCATGAAGCCTGGAGGAGCTGCACCAGGCTGGGCTGGGAGCAGAGGCTCACACCGACCTGGGACAGCTCCTCTAAAACACAGCAGCTTCTTCAGCCCCGACCCTCCCAGAGCAGGGAAGGGAAATCAGCAAAAAGCAAATCAAGGTCTGGTTCCAAGTGTCAAAGCCACTCGAGGAAATTGCTTTGCTTCTGGGAGACCCGCAGGCAGTGAAGCTTGCCTGAATAAATGAGTCTCTCACCCACCAGTCCCAGATACTTCCACGACTCACTGCAAGCTGTGAACGTATCTGGGGTGTGGATGCAGTGGCACTGCTGTCCCGGAGATCTGTACCACCCCTGACCTCCCGCCCAGCCCCCTCAAGCCCTTCTCCCCCTCCTCCTCCACCAGCGGAGGTCACGGAGGAAGAGAAGCTCAGCCAGGTCGAGGGGTGGAGCGGTCCAGGGACAATCCAGAGGTGCAGGGTCAGCACCGACATCCGCGAGTGGGAAACAGGAGGGGATTTCAGCCCCTCCAGCATCTCTGGGGGTGACAAGGACCCGTGAGCAGCTGGGCGGTGAGGCTGGTTTTGTTCCGGGGACAAAGGAAGCTGAGGCGAAACGGCACTGGGGCAGCAGTTCAGCCGGGCTCTCCAGGCGGTGACGAACCCTGCCCGGTGCCCCGGAGCGGGGCGAGGCCAGGCAGGCCGCCCGCGGCAGCCGGAGCGCTCGCAGGGCTATCCGATGACAGGAGCGGGCTTTGTCCCCTCTCCCCAGCCGACGGTGAGCGCAGCGCGGCAGCCGAGCAGCCAAGGCGGAGAAAGCTTATCCCGTCGTCGGCAGGTTTGTGTCCTTTCAGAGGGGACAAAGCTGGCCGTGCTCTGGCGGCGCCTGTGTCCCGCATCTCCTGGGAACGGCGTCAAAGCCGCCCGCTGTGTCTCGGGTTATTCCTAGCCCCGTGGGTGGTTGGTGGCCAGTTCTTCTCCTCCCTGGCTGTGGTCACCCTCGGAGCAGTCAGGTGAGCAGCCTGGAGGTGACTGCCCACCCTCGGATGGCCTCACAGCTCAGAGCAGGGACATGTCTGCCCTGAAGGAAAGTGTCCATCCATAGGGACAGATCGATGTGGGCTCAGTCCTCACCTCACACCTGACCTGCAGGTGACTTCTGTCCTCTTTGGCAACCACGTGGTGGCAACCAGAAGGCTCATGCCGGGTGAGGGTGGTTCCAGCCAAAAGGTCACAGCCACTTCCACTGCCTTTGCAGTTGGACACAAAACAGACACAGATTTCAAACCTCCCACCAAAACAGTAAGAACAATAAGAATCCCTTGAGATCTCCCGCAGCCAGAGGAGAGGAGAGTGTCCAGCAGGAGAGCATCCAACAAGCCCTACAGGAGACACTTCCCCCGTTTCTGAGAGGCAGGATGGGGGAATATCTGAGTGGGATGGTTTATTTGACCTTCGTGAATAAATCTTCCTTGTCCCTTCTAACAGGCAGAATTTTTACAGGCAGGACCTGGGGTAGTCAGGGGAGGAAAGGGTTAAGAACCCTCCAGGCCATGGGCTGACCCACAGCCCTCCCCATATTGTCCCTTTTCTTATCCCCTGTCCCCGGGGAGAGGAGCCGCCAGCAGATTAACCTGGTCTGTGCCCTGCGGGCACTTTGGAGATGAAGGGCAGAGGAGAGAGAGGCTGATCTTTGAATTCCAAAATGCTGGGATGTCCATTTGGGAGGCAGAAAAAAGCTGGAGGGAGAATAGATCCAGAGGGCTGGAAGGGGAAAGGATGCACAGACACAGCAGAGAGGATTAACCAGGTACCTCCGCTTTGCTCACGTGTTCTTGGAGGGCTTCAGCAGCTCAGGAGCAGAAAGGTCCTCACAAGGAGGTGCAGAAGTCTCTGGGATGGGACTTTGTGGACAAAGCTGGAGCTGCACGAGCTGTGCAGCCTACCCAGAGCTGTGCAGCCCACCCAGAGCTGTGCAGCAGCCGAGGTGGGTGGGCACGCTGGTGGCCGCGGGTCAGCGAGGGCTCACGCGAAGCTCCAGCAGTGCCCAGCAGAGATTTGATGGGCTGAACCCGCTGTGGGCTGGTTCCTGGGAGCCCTAATTAGTGCCCTGAGCAATGCATTAGCACGAGGGTGCAGCTGAGCCTCGGCCCTGACACGAGAGTAGGGCTCCACAGGCAGCAGCTGAGGGGGTGAGCGAAGGAACTGCGCAGGGATAGCATGAAGGGAGATTTCAGGAAGGTTCTGGTTTGGGATTCTCTTGCCTAAAGCTGAAAACTTCTCAAGTCAGCTAAAACTGGCCAGGCAAAGCAGGTGAGTGTCACAAGAGCGAAGGAGCAGGGAGGGATGGCAGGACTCAGGTAGGTGCTGTTGGCAAGGGCAGCGATAAGAAAAGATTATCTTTTGAGGATGGAAAGCTTCAGGATCCCAGGAGCAACCTCGAGCATGATTCCCATCCCTTCCTGAAGGGTCTTACACTCAGGTCACTCCTGTTAGAGCTAAATCCTGACCTCAGGCTATTCTGGGACTCAGGGGTCTCCACTGCTGTGAAATCTTTTCCACCTGGTTGGGAACAATTCAGTATTCACACTGGGGGGCAGGTGGTCGTGACTGGAGTCTGGTGGTTGAGACATCTCAACTTCAGTCCTTTTCCCTTGTGAATTTTCAAGGAACTGATGCAAAATGAGGTGGATCTGTCAGGGAAGTACCTCCCTGTGACCTCCTACAATGGGGGCTGTGGATTCAGGTTCAACAGGCAGCAACTCCTGTTGGCTGAGTGACAACTTTTACTTGTCCCTGGTGGGAAGGGGCTCAATGCTTTCTATTCAGTTGGCTGCCATTACCTCCCAAAAGATGTTTCTTTCCATTTTTCCCATCTATCCAGTTTCCTTCACTCCAATTTCTTGTAACATCTGGAGGTTCCACTCCCTGGAAGTTTTCAAGGCCAGGGTTGGATGGAGTCCTGGGCGACCTGGTCCAGTTTAAGGTGACTCTGCCCATGGCAGGGGGTTGGATTGGGTGGCTTTTAAAGGTCCCTTCTAAGCCAAACCATTCTATAATTCCACGATCTTCACAGTCTGAAAAACTCAGTGAAATCTGCAGCCACCTCCAGACAGGGGAAAACATTTCCACGTTGTCTTGACGCTTGATTTTGATTTCAAATCCAAGGAAAAAATTATGAGAGCTCTTCCCCAAAACCCACCCCAGAAACCCCAGGTATTCCTTTTCACTGCAGGATCCACCCACACCCAGCCAGGCTGGAGGGAATCAGAACAGGGAAATCGATGGATGTGGAGCTGAAGGAGCTGATAATGGTGGGAGAAGCTCCATATCCCTCCATCAGCCCTGGGCACAGTTGCCACAACTCACACAAGGGTTTCAGAAGGTTTTTAGCAGAATTTCCATGATCTGAATGGTGACAAAACCCCCTCACCCAGGACTGAGTCAGCTTGAGCAAAAGCAGGGGTCCAGATCTGCTGAGGGCAGAGCTGCTTTGGGGATAATTAATTGTTGTTACCCCAGAAGCCCCAGGTAAGAGGAGAGCTGAGCAAGAACTATATCTTGGATTACCTGTGCTACCCTCAGGCTGAGCTCTGGGTGTGAGTTCAGCTGGGCCTCACCTGCAAAAGAGCCTTTTACCCCCAGATCCACCTTCTCCTGTGCACCTCGATGTATTTAAGCTGCAAGCTGGTTTCATTGATCAGGGCCTGAAATCGATGGGCATCAGAGGGCAGAGACACCGTCCAAATAAAGATAATACAAACAGCAATAAAATAGCACCATTGATTTTAAAATTCCCCATCTAAGGCTTTATAAAGTATTCATTAAATGTCTATTAGGATAAATTGAAAGCATTAGGAACTCGGGTAACTGGTTATGCAGATTTGCAAGTGTTTTTGGTTAATTTATAAATGCTACATCCACACAGACAGAGAAGCAGACACTGACAATAATTATTCTGATCCGTTTTGTTATTCTCTGTAGAACTCAAAGTCGTGGATATCACGCTATTAGAGATGGAAAGGGCTCCATGTCCTTCTCTCCTGGATCTGTAGGAGGTCAATAAGCTGAGGGAGGCGACTGAATCTTTCATCCCTTAAAAGGAACAAAGGCACATTTAGCGAGCAATTTCTAGGGCTGGAGGAAGAAGGGGGAGATGGGGGGGTGGGCAGCGGCAGCACTTCGTCAGCCAGGCCCTGATGCTGCTGATTACACGGTCGTTAAGATGCTGGGGAGGGTCACACTTTGGAAGCACATGGTGGGTTGTATCGTTTTCACCCCTCGCAAAGAGGAGCTGCTCCAGTGCTGGTGGGGTGTGTGTCGTGTGGCCACGGGGCTGCCACGGAGGACGCATTTAATGGTTGTCAATCAACTGCAGAGCGGGGACGGGGTTATCACTCAACAACAGAGGTTGGGGCGCTGGAAAATGGGATCATAAAACATCCCTGAGGGGGTTGCTCCCTGGCTGGGGCACAATTATTACTCGCTGCAACTGCGAGCAAGAAGAAGTCTCCCAGTGCTGCCTGTTGCGTGGGCAGAGCTGGGATTCCCTTTTTGTAGCAGCAACACCTGAAGATGAGTCCCAACTGGCTGCCTGGGCTTCCTCTAGATACAGAGAGAGATGGGTGCAGCCAGAGCAGGATTTGTGTTGGAGTCCCAGCATCAGAAGGATGTGGAGCTGCTGGATGAGTCCAGAGGAGGCCACGGAGATGCTCCCAGGGCTGGAGCCCCTCTGCTCTGGAGCCAGGCTGGGACAGCTGGGGGGGTTCACCTGGAGAAGAGAAGGATCCAGAGAGACCTGAGAGCCCCTTGCAGGGCCTAAAGGGGCTCCAGGAGAGCTGGAGAGGGACTGGGGACAAGGCATGGAGGGACAGGACACAGGGAATGGCTTCCCAGTGCCAGAGGGCAGGGATAGATGGGATATTAGAGGAGAAATTTTTGGCTTTGAGGGTGGTGAGGCCCTGGCACAGGTTACCCAGAGAAGCTGTGGCTGCCCCATCCCTGGAATTGTCCAAGGCCGGGTTGGACAGAGCTTGGAGCAACCTGGGCTAGTGGAAGGTGTCCCTGCCCATGGGGCTGGATGGGCTTTAAGGTCCTTCTTATCCATTCCATGATTCTCTGAATGGCACCTGGCTGTGCAGGATCCTCTCTCCAGCTGCAGGATCCTCTCTCCAGCTCTCTCTCCAGACCCAGGGATCAGCTCCAGGACATGGGCCTTGCAGGCAGTTACAGAGGTGAAATCTCTCTGCCTCCAAGACCTCAGCGGCTCCAGCAAGAAGCTGCTCCCTGAATGGGGTCATTAGTCACACTCTCTGCACAAACAAACTGGAGCACAAAGGGACCATTCGGATGCTCAGCTCCAGGAGGCACACAGCAGATCTCTGTTGCCTGGCCACGTGTTCAGATGTAAAGTCCTTGGCCTTACTTGAGATTCAAACCACCTGCAATCAAGAATTACGGTTAATTACATTAACTGCAAATACCCAGACCAGTCCTTTACCAGGCCCTGTAAAGTATGTGTGTATTCACAGAGCATCATCTTCCTCCCTGCAGCCTCCAGGGTGAGTGTTTGAAACATCTTGGGGGATGGAGAAAGGGAACATGGAAATAAAGACCTCCCTCCTGCCTATGGACTGGTTGTCTTTGTAGGGCAGGTGGGTCAGACAGCAGCCACTTCCAGAGGGTCCTCTGCCCCAGATCCTGACGTTTGAGTCCAAAACATTTGAGATGCAGCTCTGGGAGAGGGAGCCCAGAGTCCTGGTTGTCTTCCTAAATCTGCTTTTGGGTGACACTCAGCATCCCCACTACAAATCACAGAGGAAACCCCAACCCCATGAAAGGGATGTTCTGGAGACAAATAACCACAGAATTCCAGAATGGCTGGGGTTGGAAGGGACCTTGCAGACCATCCAGTCCCTGCCCCCAGCCATGGGCAGGGACACCTTCCACCAGATCAGGCTGCTCAAATAATGCTGAGAAAGCCTTGGCAGAACAGCACCAAACAGCTCATAATGCTCCATTTTACCTTTTAGCCCCTTCCATCGACATTCTTGCATTTCCTTGCCCCCCCCTTCCCTGCTTCTCCTCCCACTGGATGCTCTGAAAATACCTGGTTTGGCTGCTTTGTGAATTATTAGAGGCATTTACCATAGGCCCTCTCATTAATTATTCACAGCTGTTTTGTTCTGGGGCTCAGATGTAATTAATGGCTCAATTAATATTTAAATATTAACTATTTTTAAAAACCCAAGACATCTCTGTTAAGCTTGTCCATTGAGAAATAACAGGCAGGGCCAGAGAGGCTGGGCCAGGGAAGCTGCAGAGCAGGGAGTGGAGTGGACAACTCGTCCTTCTGCCGGCACAGCTCCACGTGGGAAACAGTCCTGGGATCAGAAAGGGTGGGAAAGGATATCTGGATGGTGACAGAGCCTACAAGCCCCACCAGGCTCCCCGGGAAGGCAGGGAGGGGAGAGCAGGAGGTCTGGTTTCATTATATCCTTGGGGAACCACCATTGATGCCAAAAGCGGGAACTCCTCCATGGACTTGATGATCCAGAGACTCCCTGAGATTTCAGATTTAAAATCTTGCAAAGCTGGGAATCCTGATGGTGTTTCCATCCTCTTCTCCTGATCCACATCCCAACAAAAGGAGAGGTAGAGGAAAACAGAAGGTGAAGGATGCACTGATCCAGCCCCAAACTTGGATGGGATAAACTGGGAAGCCATGAGATGTTATTCCAGCCAGTGGGGCTGGCAGAGACCTCCCAGTGCTGCACAGAACTCTGATGCTTTTTACGTCTTTGCATTGGTGAGAAACACAGAGCAAAGCAGGAACTTGGAATTCTGTTTGATGGAAAAGGCTGAGATTTGGTTTTCCTGGAAAAGACAGTATTTGGAGAAAGGCGGTGGGGGAGACCAGCTTGGGCTGAGTGGGACATTCCAATTTTATAGCTCTGTAATGCTTATGTTTTCACTGGATTTTTTTTTTTTTTTAAACCAGAAAGAAAACTGTAAAAGCAAAATAAGTTTAATGAATTAGAACAAAGTTAATGTGGAAACAAAATGAAAATAATCAGTAGTGACTGTAATGAAACCCAACGTCATCTCCCTCAACTCCGCTCGCTTTCATTTGTCTGGTCGTTTCCCAACTGAAATTTCATCCGAACGGATTTCTCCCACTAACCCCGAGTGTCAACAAAACGACGTTTCCCCACAGAAGACTCAACCCAGGGGGAATTTCCGCGGCCCACCCCCCCATCCCCGCCTGGGGGAACAGTGCGGAAACATTTGCTTTCGCTCTGCCCCGAGCTTTTCTCGGAGCTTTTCTCATCCGCTGAACGTCTCCGGGTGCTCGGAGCTGCCAAGGCAGGAGCCGGGAGCGACACCCTGAACAAAGAGCCACGGCCAAGACTCCGACGGCCGCTCCCTCCTCCCTGCTCTCCCGGGCATGGAGCCTCTCGGGGATGAGGTTTATCCCACTGATTGGCTTTTCGCCTCCCGTTCACGCGGTGGTCGGGGAGGTCAGACCCATCTCCCGCGGTCTGACCCGCTAGGAGGTTTCCCCACGTTCCGGCGGCGCGGGCGGGAAGGCGCCGGTCCCTCTGACGGGAATTCACGGGGTGGGTTTCACTCGTGCTATATAAAGCATTCCTGGAGCCAGGTACCTCCGGGTGGTTTCCGCCAGCCCTCTGCTCGCATCCTGATCATCCCCGGGGGTGATTTACAGCCTCATCCCCCCCAGTGCGGGCGCTGCCGGGGGCCCACCTCTCCCCAGCAGGCGCAGGGTCGGCTCAGCTCTGCACACCAACATCTACAGTAGCACAGCGGCTGAATAATAGATGGCTGGGGCTTTGTGAAGGTGCCGTAACCCGATCTCCCGTGGCAGGGACACATGGACGGGATCGGAGCGGGGAAGCCGCCCGATAATGCGAGCCACGGCCACCCGATACGCGTCCCCCGAGTACGATCTGGTGCCCGGCCAATGGGTGTCTGCTGGGGAGGAAATGAGAGCCCGGGTTCTGAGGGACTGGCCGACACTCGCCTCCCCCTTCCCGCTCTCACAGCGCGGTGGGCGCAGGGCAGATGCTGCAGCAGCCACCAGCTCACACCCTGCCCTTCCCTGCCCCGCAGCCGTGATCCCCGCGCTCTCCAGCTGGAGGGATGTGGGATTCCCCGTCGTCCTCAGCCTGATTCTGGGGAATCAGGTACCCCAACCTCCACCACCAAGGCCAGAGGAACCACCCCTTCTTTCTCCTGCACTGGCCAAGGCCTGAATTGGCATCGCTGTGTCCAGTCTCCTCCAAGGAGAGCACGTGTGGGAGCTTGCTACAAAATTCACCTCCTTTCCAAGGCTGGAAAGGCATCGTTCCAGCTTTGCCTAATAAAAGCAGGCACAGCTCCTCTGCAGCCAGCTCTGAGCAGGGAGGAATTCACTGGTGCTGCTTTCCTGTTTTCACAGACCTCAAACGCCCAAACTCTTCTGCCTCCACTCCCACGGGGTAGAACTTGTGGGATACATTCCACATCCTACTGCAAAGCCCATCCCTTCATCCTGCAGTTTTCCACAGTGCTGCAGGGCATGAGGGCTGCTGCTGCCCTGGGAGGAAGGAGGACGTGTTCAGAAAATGCAGTTTCCAAAAAACTGCAGGTGCAGAAGGTCCCTATCTCCAGGTGTTTGAGCAGTGCCAAAGGTTGCAGAAAGCTGGGAAAAGCCACCAGATCCTGACTGGCACAGGTTGTCCAGAGAGGTGGTGGATGATCCATCCCTGGGAGCCTTCAAAGTCAGGTTGGAGGGGGCTCTGAGCAACCTGGTCTAGTGAACCAGGTGGGTGTCCCTGGCCGTGGTAGGGGAATTGGATTAAATGGTCTTTAAAGGTCCCATCCATCCCAAACCACTGTGTGATCCCCAGGGAGTGGAGGATCCCAGTTGCCCGAGGGTGAGAGATTCCAGCTGAGCACTCAGGGGAGGGAGTGCCATGTCCCAGCCCCACTGGTACCTGCTACCCCATGAGCCCCTCACCTGACGTATCTGAACATGCCTTTCCCACCCCTTCTCAGCCTGTTCACACCCACCAGCTGCTCATTGGGAAGAGAAACCTCTGGCAAGAGCTGCTGTACAGAATTCATGTGGGAGTGCCAGGCTGCACTGCCCGGGAAGGGCAAAAAACTCTCGTTTCCATTTCTTTGGGGAAATCACCCATCTTTCAGGAGTCTCACCCTCCGTGCAGACACCTCCTGGTACTTTCAGCTCCCCCTTTTGCCTTTCTCCTTGTTGCAGAGTTTCCCCTCTGTTTCTCTGCCACCACAGCACTGTCACGGTGTGACTCCGGGCACGGCACCGCTCCGGGCACCACGCATGGCAAGGGCTCCGTGCCAGGCTGGGATGCCCTCAAACAGCGGGAATAACAGCAGTGGGAATGATATCAGCACAGCTAGGAATGTGTGGGACGGATGGAATAGTGGATGGAATCACCTGCAGCGGTGTGGGATTGTACGGTGTCCCGACTGCCGAGGTGACCCGGGGTGACAGGGCAGAGGGTGGCCGAGCACACCCGCGCCTGGCACCGCATGCCGGTCACAGCTCCAGGAGCGGCTCCCGGGGCTGCAGATGTTCACCTCCAAACCCACAGGGAGGGCGGTTCGGTGAGATTGGAATAAAAATCAGTGCGGGTGGCTGGGAGGCGAAGAGAGGGGTCATCTCCCGCGGGAGACGGGGGGAGAGGCGGGAAGAGGGTTCAACGACAGCGGTCACCGCTTGCTCTCACTAAATCCCGATCCGGCCCCGAATCCCTCCCGCCAGCACTTTCACCCTGCACCCCACTGCAGGGAAAGCTGGATTTGGACTAATCTAACCCAGGAGCCCGTTTCAGGGAAAGCTGGGGCCGGACTCAGCACACGCTGGAAGCCGCAGCCGCCTGGATTTCCATCTGCCGCCTGGCTGCCGGCGATTCCCACCTCGGAGTAATCCCGGTTTAGAGCAATTCTCCCCCCTCCCCGCAAACCCCACAGCCCGGCCTTGAGCAGCCTCGGTGGGGCAGGGGGTGGCGGGTGCCGCTCCCAAAAACGCACCCGAAGCCCGGCTGCGGGAGACGCGGCCCCACCAGACGCGGGGCGGGATGCGGCGCGGCGGGTTCGGCTGCGGAGGGGCCCGGGGGGGTCACCGGAGCCGGCGTCAGCTGTCAGGCACAGCCTCAGTGAGCCACCCTGGCTGCTGGTGGCCGCGGGGCACACGCAGACGGCGGGGCCGGGGAGAGCGGGTGGGGATAGCGGGGGGAGTGTTGGGTGGGAGGAGGGGAAAAAAGCGTAGCTCCTGCCCCGGCCTGTGCCAACAGGTCCAGGGAATCCCACTGAGTCACATCGGGAAAAAAAAAAAAAATCGGTTTGGGTAAATAAGGAGGCTAAGGGGGAAAGAAAAATGTAGAATAATGTAAAAAAAAAATGTGAAAATCATGTAAAAAAAGTTGTTTTAAAAAAATGTAATAAACTACTCAATTTTTGCCCCAAACATTTCATTCAGCAGTTATTCGGACTTCAGCTTAAACATGTTTTCACTTGTTATTTCCCAGTTTAGGACTATTTAAGAATCAAATCAACATTTTGAAGCTCCCAAAAGGTCCAACTCCACCCTAAATCAATACTCTCCAACACTGTGTAATATTTTTTCCTATTTTTTCTTCTCTTTTGCCCTTGGGTTTTGTGAGCAGGTTTCAGCTCTGTTCAGGTGAGCTCGCTGATGAAATCCTAGTCAAGTGAAAGCTTGGCATGGCACGGACTTGGACTGGGGAATAAAAAAAGAAAAATACAGCTTGAAACATGGTTTGTTGTGTTTTATTCCATTAAGAAGTACCACAATATTCTGTAAATTAATTAGATCTGTTCAGGTTTGCTCTTTTATCACAAGGCTCAGTAAAGCTGATTGTTTATGGAGTTGAAGGAATTTCTAATGGACTTTAATTTTCCTGTTGAGAAGGATAAACGCCAAATCCCACCTGCTTTTTGTGGCTCTGGAACAAAATCTTGGAAGTGGAATTTAAGGTATCTAAAGGATGAAAGGTCTCGGTTTTCCATCTCTGTTTACCACCTGAACAGCCCACCCTTGGGCGAGTGAACCTGTTTGCTGGTTCTTGACTATCATTTTTTGCAAGGCAGCATCAGCCCTGGCCTTGATTTACCTCAGTGGTCCCACCAGGCTCCCCCCAGTGTCACCAGGGGCCTGGTGGCACGGAGTGCTGGGAATTGGGGTTCCCTTGGGGGGGAAGGGGAAAGAAAGGGTTAAAAAGAGGTGCTGTGCGGAGGAATGAGAGAACGAAGATGGTTTACTGGTTTACGAGGCATCTGCCAGTTTGGGGGCGCAAAGTCTGTTCTGAAGGGACAATTTTGGGCGGGTCGTGCCCTCCCTCGCAGAGGTTGGGTGGTGCGTGCCCCGAGTCCCCGGTGCCACAGGGCCCCCTGAAGGCGAGGGGCGAGTTGTCCTTGACTGGTAGAGACAAGGAGGAAGAGGAAGAGCAGGAGGAGAAGGAGGAGGAGGAGGAGGGGGGTCGGGCTGTGTCCTCGCGCAGCGAGGATTCCCAGGACACCCCTCATTGTCCACACGCTGTTCCCAGCTGCTGCCCTGCCCATCTCCATAACGCGAGCTGACACGGCTCCTGCGGGGGGGACGTGGGATTGAAAACCCTCCCTGCAAACCCTCTAATTGGAGTTAACTTTTGCCCTGGGAGTGACTCCATTTCCAATTTACCCCGTGGAGGGGCCGGGGTAAATTGGGGTTTGATGGGGCCGGACAAAAGTCGTTTTCCAAGGCTCCCCTCAGCTTCACACCAGACTTTCTCTCGTCCTTTCTCCTCCCACCACCCTCTTCCCTCCGTTCCTGATCAGCTGCTCTCTGACTGGTAAAATGTTTACACTCCATGCAGATCCAGAAATCAATTAGAGACACATTTAGCTGACATATGGCTCCTCCAAACCCACCGCCCTGACTGACACAGCCAGAGGGAATAAAGGACCCGGGTTGGAGACCCTGTGTCCCCACCCTTATGGACACCAACCCTTTTTAATGACCTTTTAAATCAGTTCTACTCCAGGGGTACAGGCCAAAGCCATTATCCTCTGACATTTATGACCAGGACTGGCTGGTTGTTCCGTCCCTACGGCTCCTGCAGCCGCTGGTTTTACCCAGCAGGAAACTGGTAATTTTTTTCTTCCCCAAACATCAGCTGGGCTGGGAGATCTCAACCTACCCTGCCTGGAAAGAGCAGCGAATGACAAGGACTGCTGCCAGGGAAAAGGGGAGGGAGGGAATGATTTTGCCATCACTTTGCTGGGAACACTTCTCCCATTGCTGCAGCTCACCCCAGTCAAAGTGGACAAGACTCAGCAGCCCCCGCAGCTGGTTCTCACCTGCACAAGTGGACAGAGGGCCATCAGAGCAGAGAGGTGCTCCAGAGAAGCTCTGGCTGAACCCAGCCCCTGCACAACAAGATTTTTGCAAAGGAAATATCCTTTAAACACTAACTGATGCACTGCAGAGGATCTTCCTCCTTGGTCTCCATCTGCCTTTGCTCCCCATTAATGTACCTGCCAAAGAAATGCCTGAAAGAATTCCTACAGTGCTCCCACAGAGGCCCCAAGGCAGGGGATGGAAGAGGAAGGGTGTTCAGTAGGGAGAGCAGAGAGTGGAGAGCTGGTACAAGGGGATGGTGGCCAGGCAGGGAGAGAGGGAAGGTGGGAGCAGGCAGGCTGGGGGGACAGTGGCAGGAAAAATGCCACCTTTGGGCCACCAGGCTGGCCATCAGCTTTGATGCAAATCATCTCTCTGCATCCCACAGGGTGGGAACAGAAGCCCTGCAGCGATACAGAGAGAGGGGACACTGGCTCAGCCCAAATTCAGGCTGGGCACAGTTTCCAGAGCTTCCATCTAAATTAGTTTTCTTGTCATTCATTAATGTTTGCTCTGAGTCCCCTGACACCCTGTGTGAGACTCAGCAGAAGCCAAGCTCAGCCGTGCTGTAGGTCGGGTCCTGCCTGTGTCACCCTCCTGTGGCTGTGTGTCCTGCTGCCATCAGCCCTGCACCACTGGAGGCCAACGCTGCCACCACCCTCTGCCCCAGCACCGCTGGGTCTGACCTGCCCAGCAGGGGGTAGAACACTTCGCTTCACTCCCTCATGTCCCATTCCTCTCACACAACCTGGCATTTTCCATCCTGGGCATGGCTGGGAAATCTGGATCTTCCCCAGTGATCTCCACTGATGAAAACTCCCTGGGAGAGAGACTTCTCACAGGACACGGGGCAATGTCTCCCCACTGCCAGAGGGCAGGGTTAGATGGGATATTGGGAAGGAATTCTTGGCTGTGAGTGTGGGGAGGCCCTGGCACAGGTTACCCAGAGAAGCTGTGCCTGCCCCATCCCTGGAAGTGTCCAAGGACAGGTTGGATAGGGCTTGGAGCAACCTGGAATAGTGGGAGGTGTCCCTGCCCGTGGCAAGAGGTGGTACTGTATGGGCTTAAATTCCATTCTGATCCAAACCCTGGGATGCAACAGGCTGGTCCCAAACCCACATCCCATCTGTCCCACTGTGCAGATTTCCCTCTGGACACACAGTGACACAGGCAGCAGGATATCACTCATCCCTTCTCCAGCTTCCACGGGAGGCCCACCCATGCCCAACGCTTCCCAGGGATGCCATGGCAGGGTTTGCATCCAGGCAGCGCTCTCAGAAGAGGTCAGGAGTGCGGGAACACCGGGAATCTTCTTTCTCCCGGGCCGAGCGAAGCCACTTCTTCGGGACAGGGAAAAGGAAACCACCTCTCAGCCCAGGCTCAGGGGCTGCAGCCGCTGCTGCATCGCCCCATCTAGTGGCAGTGGGTGGCCAGAGGGACCTTCTGCTGCCCATTAAGGCGGGAGGATCAATGAACGGCTGCCCCTCGCTGAGTATTTTTAGCGTGCAAATGTTTCCCGCCGTGATCTATCTCCCCTGCTCGGGGCTCAGCGCGTCTCCATTTCCTCCCAAGCATCACCAGGATGCCTCTGCAGCCAGACTGACGAGAGCCCGGCGAGGAATTATAACGCGAGGAACCACGTGGATGGGGCTGGTCTCTGCGTGGAGAGCTGGGGGGCTCTGGTAGTTCCAGTAAAGGTACAACGGTTTAAGTGGAAATGACTGCTATTGATCCTGGCAGGCAGATAGCAGCAGAATTAAAAATAAGCTGCTCTCAATTAACCTGCATTGATCTGAATTAAAAGAAAAAATGGATCAGCCCTAAATAAAATACTAACCTCTCCCAGTCAGGGAGACTAGTGGTGGGTGGCTTTTTAGCAGAAACAGGTGTTTGAGACGAGAAAGGAGATGCCTGGTTTTAGAGTGCAGTTCTGGTTAGGAAAGCAGCAGTACAGGATGGGATGCTCCTTGTATTTTCCCCTCTCTGGTGACTTCCCGTGGTTTGCAGGTAGAAAGGTGCTGGTGTTGAGGAGCCAGGCTCCATGAGCCCACCAGGAATGTGTCCCACAGCAGCACCAAGTGAAAGAGGCTGGAAAATAGGCAGTGAATAGATGGGATTGCTGAGCCTTGGCTGCTGCAGACACTGAGGTGGTCAGGGGAGCAGCACCCTGAGAGAAGCCAGTAGAGGAGAAACAGACCTCCCTCCCCAAAGATAAAGGGAATTTTTTTTTATTAAAACTGGTGGAGAAACAAGTCCAAGTCCTGCCTCTTTCTCTCAGGACGGTGCCTGGAGTGCCATGAGCACTCCAGAGCTGTGCTGGGTCCTTCATCCTCTTCTTCTGGATCTCAGGCTCTGCGTCAAGGCTAAAAGCTCATTTGCATCAGTCTAATCAGCAGAGCTGACACAGGAGCTGTGAAAGACAACATTATCTTCCCATCTTCCCCCGTGGAATTGATAAACACTACACAATTCCTGCAGGGCCACAGGCTGCCAGCAGACACAGTCCCCGCTCGGTTCCAGGGCCACCAGCTCCAGGGAGGAAGGGAGTGAGGATGCAGTCGAGACTTTGCATTAAAGGGAATTCTCCACCTGGGCTCTGTGCTTGAGCCTGTCTACAGTTTGAACCTTCCTGCTTTCCCATGGGGAATTTGGTTGAGGAATAAACAGGGGAAACTACTGCAGGGAGCAGATGAGGGTGGGAAATGATGCAGAGTCCCTCCTCGGTCCAGACGGGCTGTTGTACCTGAACTTGTCACCTCATCACCTACCCAAGGAGTGCAGACAGTGCTCACCACTAATTCTCCAAAGGTTTCAGTTGGATGGCACAAAGGACAAGTCCCTGTCCCCCTCAGCATCCCCTGCTCCACCCCCCAAACTGCCCAACACTGGGGCTTTTGCTGGAACTTCTCCTTCAGGCCCTTGTTCTCTCTCATTTCGCTAAGCTGAGTTCATCTCCTGACCCACAGCTCCATCAGAACAGCTCATCCAGCAATCACAGGGATATCAATTGTGAAAGCCCCTCCCTAGGCAGTGTATCCCTGAATAAACTCAGGAACTGGCCTTCCCTCCCTTCTTGCTCTGCTAGAGCTGTCACTCAGCCGTCACCACTTCAGGTGAACCACCAGCTGAGAATGTAGAAACAAGAAAGTTTCTTGTTTGGTAAGAAATATAAAGGTAAAATTCTTGGTTCTTGTTAATAAGAAATACGTAAATATTTAGTGAGAAATATAAACTGGAAAAAGTCAAGAGATAAAAAAGAAAGATCTAGGGAAAAAAAAACCACAAAAACAACAGTGTGGGCAAAAAGGACAAGACCAGAGAGAGGGCACATTATATACTTAAATCACAGAAGAGTTTGGGATGGAAGGGATCCTAAAACTCATCTCATTCCACCCCCTGCCATGGTCAGGGACACCTCCCACTATCCCAGGTTGCTCCAAGCCCTGTCCAACCTGGCCTTGGACACTTCCAGGGATGGGACATTGGCAAGATGTCCCTGCATGGAAGGAGATAACAGCTCTTG
Organism: Empidonax traillii; assembly: GCF_003031625.1. Classification (NCBI taxonomy): domain Eukaryota; kingdom Metazoa; phylum Chordata; class Aves; order Passeriformes; family Tyrannidae; genus Empidonax; species Empidonax traillii. The sequence goes on from NW_020955576.1 coordinate 543,463, forward strand.
GTGGGCAGGAGGAGAAGTCATGGATTCAAGGAGCAGCCAGGAGAGCTGAGATCAGACAGGCTGGGAAACTGAGGCACAAGGAAGGAGCTGCAAAGAAGGAAAGAGTGGAGGAACAGGAATATATTCCCCTGGGCTCACAGCTCCTTGTCTCGGGCTGAGCTCTGGGACAGACCTGTCTAATGGGCACTAATGAACCTCCTGCCCGAGCAGCTCAGAGTGAACAGAGCTGCTCTCCTGGGAGGGTGGGAGAGGGATTTGTGGTGAGGAGAAAAGCTGGCATTGCCCCATGCAGATGGATCTGTGAGCCAAACCTCTGCCCAGGGGAGGGAGAAGTGTCTACTCTCCCGACTTTCCTCAGCAGGATTCCTAAATGGAGAATAACACAACCTCAGGCATTAAAGAGGGAGACGTGGATGGGCTCCGAGGCCCCTCGGTGGGCAGAGCACCCAGACTCTGCAGGAGTGGAACGTGGACATGCTGACTTTCCTAAATGATGACTTTGCAAGGAAACTCACAGCTCACTGAGATTAAAATGCTCTTCCTCCTCCACCCCGAGCTCCACTGCTTCCACATAAACTCCAGTGAACCCACCCACCTTCCCCTTCCACCTTTTTTTTTTTTTTTTTTTAACTAACTTTGGGCACAGCAGTTTTTTCCCTCTTCTAATTTCATATAGGGATGAAATCTAAGCGAGGAGAGGAAGTATCAACAGAGCATGGAAGTACCCTGGGAGGTGGACACCTTCTGCAAGGGAAATCCAAGCAGGGCCACAAGCCTGAGGCATCTCACTGAGGCTGTGGAGGGCCAAAGCACACTCAGGCAGTAAGCCTGGATTTTACTGATTGCTTTTGTCTCAAGGAGAGAGATGGGAGAAATGTCTGACAGCTCTACTGAGCACTGGAAAGGTGGGTGGGCAACAGCAGGCGATGGCACATGTGCAAATCCACTTCTAGGCATCGCCTTGTGAAAGAGGGATTGAAGCAGAAACGAGGACAGTGGGGTTTATTTGGAGGAAAAAGTGTGTTTAAAAGTGGAAACCAAGTGAGAGAATTCTCTGGATGTCTCGTGACCTGACTGCAAAACAAGAACGGCCTCGAGCTTCTTCCTAAAGCCTGAGCACCTGCACTGCTTAACCAACGTCAGCAACAGCTGCAGAGCAGATTCCAGCTGCTTCCCAGCTGCTTCCCAGCCCTGCAGCCAAAGGCAGCACCGAGCAGGACCTGACAGGTCCCACCAACTGCCGGCTCAGGGCTTACGAGATGCTCCATCCCGTGGCCCAGCTGTGGGCTCACCAAAGGAGGCAAACCTTTGGCTTGGTAAGACAAGGGCACTCCACCCCTGCCCTGGGCAGCTGAGCCAGGGCTGGACAGCCCTTTCCATGAGGGCATTTCCTTAATATTCAACCTAAACCTCCCCTGGCACAACCTGAGGAAGTTTTCTCTTGTCCTGTCGGTTGTTCCAAGGGAGCAGAGACTGACCCAGCCCCTGGCTCCACATCTACACCCTGTCAGGGAGTTGGGGATGGTGAGAATGTCCTCCCTGAACCTCCCTTTTTCTGGATAATTGTCCCTGGGAGCAGAGGGCTGGGGAGATCCCATCCTCCTCTCCCAAGGCAGGCTGAACTGGTGCCATTCCCAGGACACTCTGGCATGGCCAACCAAACCCAACACCCCTGCACAGACCCATCCCATCACTTGGAGATGGCAAAGGGAGACAAACCATCCCTGGCCCACACCAGGTGGAGTCTCCAGGCTTTTCCATTGACAGCTTAAGGACCTACCGAGAACAGCACAGAGCTGCTCCTCCACACTCCGCTCCATTTCCAGGCAGTGCCTGAGCAAAGTTATGGGATCTACTAGTTGCAAAGAGACACAGAGTCTAACCTGCCTCCTGGCACCTCACTCTCATTGATTTCAGATAGGAGCTGGGTGCCAGAGGAGGAGCGAGGAGCGAGCCCAACCGCCTGACTTCAGGCTGAAACGCTGCCGCTTCCCCAAATCGTTGCTGCCTCACCATCCAGTCTGCATCTATTTCAGGCACTAACTGCGTTCCCAGATACACACTAAATGCTGGGAAAAGGGTGGCCCAGCAGCCTGGATGTAGGAAAAGACGTGTGTTCTCCTTCTTGGGTGTGTAGAAGGACGGATGGAGAGCAAGGGGACGAGCAAGTGACTGCACTTCTCTGGAGTTCCCTTTTGTCAGTAAGAGAGGGAGAAGAGTTTCCCAAGCAAATTTACCTGGTGGGCACTCGAATTCATGTGTAAATTTGCACCTTTGCCTTCTGTAGCTGAGTCTCAGGAGAGCCCAGCAGTGGAAGGGAGCAGAAGTGGATGTCACTTCTCACAACTTCCAGTGGCCAGTGCTGCTCCCTCCAGGGCTCAGACAGCAGGACTGCCCCAGGCTCCACACTGCTGCCCCAGTTTGGGTTCCTGAGCTGGGTTTGGAACCTTTATTATTATTATTATTATTATTATTATTATTATTATTATTATTATTATTATTATTATTATTATTTGGAGAGCACAATTATTAGGGAAGCCCTTTAATTTTTCCGTTTTGGAAGAACCCCAAATGGGCTTCCCGGCAAAACTAATGTGCAGGCGCTCGGCATTAAGCACTGAGTAATCCTGGAAGTACAGACCTGATGTCTCTACAGGCAGCAATAAACTTTTCAGCACAATATTGTAACCTCAACTCTTCCTCCTTTAATGGCTTTTGCTCCGTGCCATTAGCAGCGCTGCAGAACTTCCCAGGCGCTCCAAAGGCAGCGGGATCTTGGGAGCCAGGGCTCAGGTGAAGCCTCCTTGGGTTGGGAATGCTGCCTGCAGGGTAAACACACATGGAAATCCTGGCCAGGGGTTGAATGCTTCTTGCCTTTACTCTTTGTCCAAGGCCAGGTTGGATGAAGCTTGGAGCAACCTGGGCTGGTGGAAGGTGTCCCTGCCCATGGCAGGGATGGGACTGGATGGGCTCTGAGGTTCCTTCTGACCCAAACCCTTCTGGGATTCTGTGATTTGGTGCCAGACTGGGAGCAGAGAAAGAAGATGGGGAGATCCTGCACACTTCTCCTCCTCCTCAGAGCCACCAGGGTCACACCTGGAAGACGAGCTGGTTCCTCATCCTGGGATGGGTTGGTGGACGGTTCAAACATCAAGTGCCCAGAAATCAGACCAGATGAGCAGGTCACACAGAGGTGGGATTTGAACACACAAGTGTGTTCAGTGTCCTTAGTCTTTAACCCCAGTACAAGAAGCTCTCACAGACATCTCCCCCAGGCAGCAGGAGCATCTCAGCTTCCCAGAGCAGGGGCTAGGGGAGAGCAGGAAAGAGATCCACAAGGTAAACCAGGGATTGAGGATCGTGGGTGAGCCCCTTCTGTCACAGAGGGCTTGAGGGATGGGTGTGCCAACATCTCCTGGCTCCTCTGGGAAGCTGTCCCTGCCAGGGACTAGTCTGGAGCCAGAGATGGATATGGATGGCTGGTGTAACTTCAGGAATATGAGCAGATCTTGCTCAGCTGATGGCCAGAGGTTGTCCAGGATGGGCCACAGCTCCCATCAAAGTGCAGCACACTGGGAAGCAGCAGGATATTTGGGAACGTAACTGGTTGTCTTGTGACACCTCTCACTTCAGCATCCGGAAAGGAGAACTCCCTTCCAGCTAGAGGGATGAAGATAGGGTCTGAAAAACCAACTAGAGAGGTGTGGGAGCATTCCCAGAGAAGAGCCAGCTCAATTCCCTCTCCTGATTTCCTGCTGCTCTGCCTCTGGGTGGCTGAGCCGGCTACGGAGGCAAAAACTGGGGCTCTGGAGAGCCCTTCATCAGCTCAGCTGGCTCCCTGCAGGCAATTAAAAAGCACTAAGGCTTGGCTTGGAGGCTGAGCCAGCAACAGAATCTGGAGCAAATTGATGTGGGGAGGAAGAGGAGTTCCTGCCACTCAGCATCCTGAGCAACGTCGTCTGGAAAGGGGACAGGACTGAGCTGGCTCTGCTCCCTCCAACTGCACTGCACGAGGCTGGGGGAGATGCCCTGAGCTGGGCAGCACTGGCAGGGGACCCAGAGGAGGCTGAGACCCCCAGCCCCCTCAGCTATTGGTGTCTAAGACCTTGGAAGGAGAAGCTCTGGAGTGACATCAGGGTGCTGTGTCGGTGGGGGAAGCCTGGGAACCTGCATCAGCGAGTTTCAGCTCTCAGCTTTTTCTCTGCTTCACAAAATTAAGGATATAATACTACCCTCTGAAGGCAGACAGAGCTTTCTGTATTACAAAACTTAAAAAAAATAATAATTTTAAATTTAAAAAAGAAAAAAAGAAAAAAGAAAAAGAAAAAAAGGCAAATTTTCTCCTGGAAACAGTTTTCCAAGCCAAACTGGCGAAGTTCAAAGTTGTGGGAGACAGAAGATGCTTTCAGACACTTCAGAAAAAGGCCAGGGCCATCCAAACTAACTGAGAGCAACCAGCACTGCCCGGGTGCTGCACAACTCCAAATGCTCCCAGGTCACTCCTCCAAACCTGCTTTAGCCTAAAGAAAATATCTCTTGAAAAAAATTCCAGTTTTTCCCTGACGTTTCAGGCACAGGCCCTAAGGAAGGCTGTCCCTGGGAATTTCTGCTTGGAGGAGGACAAGCACTGCAGACTTACAGCCCCCTCAGCAGTGGCAGTTTACAATGATCTGCACTGGGACGTGGACAGCAGATTCCTGGGAGCTTCCTGGGAGGTCTGGGGACACACCCTGGGGTTTATCACACCCTTGAGCATCAAAGCACAACCCGAGTGGTTTGTACCAAGGTGTTGGACTGAGCACAGTCCCCTGGGCTTGAGGGGAGCCCAGCAGAGGAGCGGGATGTGGTCAGGGAGGATGGGAGCTGACAGCTCACACGCTCCCAGCTCTAAGTGCTTGAGTCTGCTCTAGCAAAGTAGGTCACATCGAGAGGCTGAGCAGAACGGGTGTGGTATCAACACCAGCGTCAACATCAACATGGTGAGTCACTCCCTCCTTCCCTGGGCTCCCCCTGGACTGAGCTGCTCCTGCCTCTCACTGGCAAAGCCCTGGTGGAAGAGAAAGGCCCTGGGAGGAGATGGAGACAGTTCAGCCCTTGTGATGTGCAGGGGGGGGGGGGGAATTTTTGGAGATGGAGCCTGCTGCCTGCAGGAAAATCATGGAATGGTTTGAGTTGGGAGGGACCTTAATGCCCATCCAGTGCCACCCCCTGCCATGGGCAGGGACACCTTCCACCAGCCCAGGTTGCTCCAAGCCCTGTCCAACCTGGCCTTGGACACTTCCAGGGATGGGGCAGCCACAGCTTCTCTGGGCAACCTGTGCCAGGGCCTGCCCACCCTCATTGCAATGAACTTCTTCCTTATATCCCATGTAAACCAACCCTCTTTTAGTTCCAGGGCAGGGGCTCTCCCTTCCTCCTTGTCTGTGCTCATCACTTCAGCCTTTCTCAGTTGTCAGCCATGGAGGAGATGGATCCAGATCCCTCTTCTGTCCTCCTGGAATCACTGCTCCACTCAGGATGGACCTTGAGACCTGCAACTGCCCATGACAATGGCAGGGAGGGAGACAGGGAGGGAGGGAGGGCCCTTCTCTCCAGTCTGGAGTAAGTAAATAAATAAAGAAATAAGTCATCCCCAGAGCTCCCCAAAGGTGCCATTAAGGAGCAGAGAGTTAGTGATTAGTGGCAACAGGAAAGGGGGAAAAAAATTATAAACAAAGAAGTCATCGTGGTGTCCGTGGGGAGAGCACTTCTAAAAATCCTTTAACAGGGCTCATTAAATATACATGGCCTCAGTGGCTGGCTATACATCCTGATTAGCCCATGACTTCAGCTCCTGGAGTCCAGGGTGTTCCTGCTCCTCACCATGGAAATAAAAGCAGGTGGTCCAGGGCAGTGTGGTCAGCCAGAAACCACCACCCACGGAGCCCTGAGGAGCCTGGCACGGCGGGCACAGGGTGCAGAACGGGTCCTACCTGTTCATTCGGGGTGAGAAACGGTGAGAGAGGAGGAAGAGAGATCAGCTGGGTCCAGAAAGGCCCCACAGACCCTCTTTGAGGTGTTTCCTTCCATCTCCGACAGCCACTGTCTTGATGTGTGGCTCAGGGAAGGGGAACCTTTGGAAAACATCGTCCTGTTTTCTCCTGGTCTGCTGAAGCCCAGTGGGTGAGGTGCTGCAGGAGGGTGCCACCCTCATAAAGACCAGGTGACAGGTCACAACCAGTGTCCCCCCTCTGCCCTCCATCCTCCCTTGCTCTTCTGCTGGAGAACAAGTTGCTCACCCACTCAATCAGAGGAGCAGCTCAAGGCCTCTTTTATCCCCCCTTTCCTTTAATGATATGAATATTTTATTACTTTTCATTGGAAGAAACATGCAAATGAATGTGTGTGGGAAGGCCCTGGAGCCTTCCAATGTTAACAAAACAAGTAAACATGGGTTGTCCTCCTTGTGAACAATGTTAACACAACATGCAGATGTTCTACAATCCATAACCTCCCAGGAAACTCAGGGGCTGGAGGCTCTGCTGCCACAGCAACTCACTTGGGCATTCCAAGGTTTCTGATTTGCTCACCTGGTTGTATTTTTCCAAGCAATGTGAGGATTTCTTTCTTTCCCGTGTTTCAGTAGGATCAGAAGAACACGGGGCTGCGCAGGACAGCTGGAGTGGATGAGTTCCTGCAATCTCAGGAGCTGTTCTGTGATAAGGAGAGCTTATGAGGAGGAGCTGAGGGAGCTGGGGGGGCTCAGCCTGGAGAAAAGGAGGCTCAGGGGGGACCTTCTGGCTCTGCAACTCCCTGACAGGAGGGGAGAGCCAAGGAGGGTCGGGCTCTGCTCCCGGGGAACAAGGGACAGGGCAAGAGAAAACAGCCTCAAGCTGTGCCAGGGGAGGTTCAGGTTGGACATCAGAAAGAATTTCTCCATGGAAAGGGCTGTCAGGCACTGGCAGGGGCTGCCCAGGGAGGTGGTGGAGTTCCCACCCCTGGAGGTGTCCAAGGATGTGGCACTCAGATCTCTGGGCTGGGGGACGAGGTGGGGATTGGGCACAGGGGGGACTGGATGATCCTGGAGATCTTTTCCTACCTAAATGATTACAGGATTCTGTGATCTCCTATAATCCTCAAATGTTCCTAAGTGATATTTTCAGATCCAAGACATAGTTTGGCACAAGGCTACAGAGTCAAGAGGCGAAGCTGACTTCACCACCTTGAGCAGTCCTAGCGCAGAGCGAGGAAAGAGCAGCAGGAAGGCTCGAAGTCATCATGAGCAGTGTCCTGACATCCCTGCTTGGGAAAGGAGGTGAAACCAGGAATCAGAGAATCACAGAAACCCTGGGCGGTTTGGGTTGGAAGAGACCTTAAAGACCATCCAGTGCCACGGGCAGAGCCCACTGCATGTCTGCACGTGGCCTTTACTGCCTGAGCTAAAGGTTAGTGCTCCACAAAACTCTCATCCAGGCAGGCTGTTTTCAGGACAGGGATCCTCAAGGAGAAGATCTGGAAAGATCCAAGGTACTAAGATTACCCCAAAACATCTGGTGAGAAGGAACAGTAGGTTTCTTGCTGTTGATTTTTTAGCCACTGCTCTTGCAATGGCACTGAATTAGAAGCCAAAGTCTCGTGCAACAGGAACCCTCCCAGTTCAGATGACTAAAAGCCCTACAGATACCACATTTATTTACCAAAAGGCATGACATGGCACATAATATATGTGGGGGTCCGTGCTGGGCTGGGAGAAAAGGATAGAAAAATAGGAATGTGACAGGAGAAAGGAGAAGAAAACATTCCAAGCTGGGCTGGGTGGGGATATGAGCAGAAGGTGTCCCTGCCCATGGCAGGGGATTGGGCTAGATGACTTTAAGATCTTTTCCAACCCAAACAGGTCTATGATTCCATGTAAAATCAGTAATTTCAAGTCAAATGTTGCTGAGCAAAGCAGCCTACGAGACTGGATCCATCAGGAAAAATTCCTGGATTTTTCTTTGGGTACTCAGGGTGTAAAGAGAGGGAGCTTACAAGGTCCTGCTGCACTTCCCCACGTGTCACAGCACCGGCAGCCTCCTCCTGCTTTTCTTCTCTCTTCCAAATCCCTTCTGCTTTCATCCATCACCCACTGAATCCTGTGCATGAAAGGTGGCAATGCTGACTGGGAAATCCTGTTTATGGGGTTCTCTCTGAGAAATACCATCTGCACAGAGCAAAGGGGAGGCTCCCTGCCACCAAACCCGGCTCTGCCCGGATCCAAGTCCCACGACTCACTCAATCACTTCCATAAACATCTCCCTTTGAAACAGCAGCCTGTTTTTCTCACTGCTTTAGCCTGGCCTGGGCCAGTGGGTAGAGTAATTATGTAAATTCTGCCATCAAAATGATTAGCCATTCCATTTCAGCCAAGAAAATGCTGGAAATTGGCTCATGATTTATTCTGCTCTCTCATTTCATCTCATCCCTCTCACGCAGCACTGGGGTCTCCCTGCAGCTCGCTGGCCAATTAGTGGAATCAAAGGAGCCCCATCCAAAAGCAGGTGTTAAATGCAGCTCAGGTCCATGGATGGCTCCGTTCCCCAGGAGCTGAGCGAGTGACACCTCCCTTTCCCTGGGGTTCCTCCGCCAGGCTGGACCCTTCTCCTCGGCGTTCAAGAGCCCACCCCCACGGGGAACGGGCGGCTCTGGAGTTCATGGGTTACTCTGTGAAGTGGAGCTCAGCAAAAGATGAAAGATTTCGGTCTTTCAAACCTAAAGTAGTGGTAAAACTGCTCAAACAGGAACCCTGCTCCCAGCTGGAGGTAACCAGGAGCAGCTGAGCCTGCAAGGGACCACAGTCCCTCCTTCGCTGACTGTCCCGAGTGCCAGAGCACATTCCCCTCATCTGCTCTCCAGAGCTCTCCATGGGATCCCCAAGTGCTTTCCGGGGAAACCTTCCATGGCCTGACACACCTCTCTGTCAAGACATTCCCCTGGGGACCTCGTTTTGAATTAAAAAGCCCCATTCTTCTCTGCTGCATTCCCTTCATGCCTTGGCATGTTCCCTCCCTCCCTGCACAGAGACACAAATCCTGCTGAGACACAATTCCCTGTGTTATCCACCGGGAGATGTGCCCACCTGCCGTCACTTATCCCTGGCCTGACTTGGTTTTTATTCTGATGCCTTAAAACTTTGGACACTTCCCATATCTGGAAGCCTGAGAGCTCCGTGAGGTGTCCAGAGGATCTTCCTGGAGCTGAGCAGAGCCAGGACATCTCCTCCCTGCCGTGCCCTGAGATCTGTGCGGTGTCACCGCTTGTCCCAGCTCGCACCTGTGTCCCCTCCTGCTCATGACACGTCTCCTCCAGTGGAAGGTGCCCCTGCCCACGGCAGGGGGTTGAAACGGGATGTTCTTTAAGGTCCCTCCCAGCCTAACCCATTCCATGATTCCATGATTCTCCCTCCCCCTGGTGACCCATGGCACTGTCCCCAAGCGTGCAGGCTTGCTTGGATCCACAGGGACACTCCAGGTCCCTTCCCTGCCTGCACAGCCGGGCTGTGGGATGGGACAGGTTGTCCCTGCCAGGAGGAGCTCAGCCGTGACCCCCGTGGAGCGATTTGTCTCCTGCTGACCCATCTGGGGTCTGTCTCGTCCCGCACCGTGTAAGTGGAAGTGACTCCCGAGCGCTCCCAGAGCCACCTCCCCATTTATCTCCATGAGAGAGGTGACACCCCGGACAGTGATACATGAGGTGACACCACCAGGGTTCTGCTTTGCTGCCTCTCCCCCAGGACCCCCGTCACCGGGAGGTGACAGTTCCATGCTCGCTCCGATGGGCAGAGAGGCTTCCTGGGAGAAAACCCATTATTTGCTCTTCCCTTCAAATAAATTAAAGGAAGAAAAACCCATCCATGGACACGCCTGAAGTGCCAAGGGCTGTCTTGAGCTTTCTGCTTTGCTCCCCTCTGGAATTTCTGCCGAGCCACCAGTGTTCCCGAGCCTCCCGAATGATCTGGGAGAGAGGGAAGGGTCCCCATCACCCCAACTGTGCCCAGGGACACAGAGCAGCCCCACTAAAAGCAGCTCCACTGCTCACAGCGGTGGCACTTGGGGCTTGGGAACAGGTGGCATCACAGAGGAAATCTGGGAATGAGGCCAGATGATCCAAACCCGGAGCTGAGGTTTCATCCATGAAACTTAGAGGAATACTATCCTGTGTCTCCAATAAAAGGTCCTGGTGATATCAAGTGCCTCTTTTCCACCCTTGCACTGGATAAATTATCCAAAAAAAAAAAAAAAATTAAAAAACAGAATCTTATTTTCCAGAAAATCCCCAGAGTCCATGACTCCAAATTACTCTGGCAAACTCTTTCAGTGGGACCATTTTCTCTCAGTGGTGTGAGTGATGGGAATTTGGGGCTGAACTGAACAGCAGCACCTTTCCCAAATTAAAATCCTACAGGAAAGATGAGAGGTGGAGGGAGCAGCATCCCTCTGCTCCATGTGCAACTGCTCTTCCCAGCTGCTCCAGAGCCAGGGACTGTAAATCACCAGAAAGTGACTTTTTGGGTAAATCTTTTAATTTTTAGGTTTATGTTCAGAGCGGGACCAGGGTGATCCACAGCCGCATGGGCTCTTCTGCTTCTCCCACTCAACTGTTGGAATTCTCTCAGCCTTTTTTCTTTCCTTCTGCTTTCCCATTAAAAGGCAGCCCTAAAGGAAAGCCAAGGAGGCTCAGTGTGGGTCAGGATCATTCCCAGGCCCAAGCCAAAGGCTGACAGTGCAGTTGGTGCCCAATAATTGCCTATTCCACCAGCCCAGGTTGCTCCAAGCCCCATCCAACCTGGCCTTGGACACTTCCAGGGATCCAGGGGCAGCCACAGTTTCTCTGGGCAACCTGTGCCAGGGCCTCCCCACCCTCACAGGGAGGAATTTCTCCCCACTATCCCATCTAACCCTGCCCTCTGTCAGTGGGAAGCCCAAATCCCCAGCCAGCACACAAGACATGCCTTGGCTGTTGCCCTCCCTCAAACCCAAACTGTTCCCAAAACCACCAGTTTGTCCCAGTTGTTCACCTATCCCTCCCTCCCTCCCTCCTTCCCTCTGCTGAGGCTCCCAGCATCAGGAACAGGGGGATCACGCAGATGGTTAAGGAGGAGATGCTGAGAGAAGAGGGTTTCTTGCCTTGCAAAAAAAGAAGCCCAAAGGGGGAATCCAAGTGGTGCCTTCCGTGGGGAACCACAGGGAGGGTGGAGCCAGATTCCCAGAGCCCTTTGCTGAACAATGGGACACGGAGTTTTCCTGATGGAGAGGCCAAGCTGAGAGCGTCCTCAACGTGAACTCCAATAGCAGAAGCTGTGTCAGGGAGGTTTAGGTTGGTCTTCAGGGAAAGGTTCTTCCCCCAGAGGGTGGTTGGCACTGAACAGGCTCCCCAAGGTTGCCAGAGCTCAGGGATTATTTGGACAACACTCTGAGGGACAGGGTGGGATTGTTGGGGTGCCTGTGCAGGACCAGGAGTTGCGGGTCCCTTCCAACCGAAATTATTCTATGATTCCAATTCCCATCGTCATTCCCGACAGCTTTGCTGCACTTGCAGGTGGTGTCACAAGATGGAGCAATTGCCCTATTTGTCATTCCCGGTTGGAGTCCGCCGGGCTGTCCTGGACCTTGTCTTCAGGCAGTTTTTGCAGCTCTGAGTGAGTGCGTTTTCCATTCCGCAGGTCGCGGGTCCCTGTCCCAGCGGATCCCCGAATCCCGACGGGTCTGCTCCTCAGCTTCACCCAGCGACACCACATTCCCTGCACAGGCAACGTGCACAGGGGAGGACAGGTTTGCTGGACCCCCCTGAACACACAACAGCAGGCAGGGAAAGGCTGAGGGGGAAAAACCACCAGGAAGGGTGCAGGAGGATGAGGTCTGCCTGTGGGGAAGGTGGAGCAGTGATGGAGGAGGTGGGCAATGAGGTGGTTTGCTTGAGGAATGAAAATAAAACGGGGCAAGAGGCCTCTTTTTCAGCCAACAGGGCACATCTGGAGAGGCAGAGCAGTGCCAGGGAGGCATCACACGCTGGTCAGGCCACAAAGAAGAGACTCACCATGACTGTTCCTGGGGACCTACCGTGGCTTGTGCCAGCCAGGGCCTTCCCAAGCAAACTGCTTCCATCAGAAAATGCTGGCTGGCTGGAACTGGAGCTGTTCCACGGCTCCAGACCTCTCCCCACTGAAAACATGTTTGGAAGAGGTTGAAACGCTTTGTTTTTCCACAGACACATTTTTCTTAGGACAGCATTTCCTTCCTGAAGCTCACTCTGAAGTTGACTGGCACAACAAAACAGCCTCTTTGGAGGGAGCAGCTCCAAAATAGTAATTTGGCCTTTTCGTTTCCCAAATGCTTTCATTCGGATGGGAAAATTGGGAGAGCTCAGGGAGAAATCCTTTCTCGGCAGCTTCATCCATCAGAGGACGAGCCAGATAGTTTCCTTATCCCCATCCAAGCCAGCAACTCAAGGCATGGCTGCACAGACCCTGCGCCCCCCGCACCAAATATTTCGTGAAAGTTCATGGCCACCCAGCACAAAGCAAACAGGGTGAAGCCACAGCTGTATAAACATCTGGCTCTCCAGGATCCCTGGGACCTCTCAGCATGTGTGCAGCAACCAAGGAAGAAATGCTTCAGCCTCACCCTCATCCCCAAGGAGGGAGCAGCTCCAGCTTCTCTCCCATGGAGCTGCAGCAAAGCCTTGATTTTCCAATCAGCTCTTGTGTTTATAGGATCATGGATTGGTTTGGGTTGGAAGGGACCTTAAAATCACCTGGTTCCAAACCCCCTGCCGTGGGCAGGGTCACCTTTCACTATCCCAGATTGCTCCAAGCCCTGTCCAACTTGGCCTTGGACACTTCCAGGGATCCAGGGGCAGCCACAGCTTCTCTGGGCAACCTGTGCCAGGGCCTCCCCACCCCCTGAGTAAATCCCCCCACATCTCTGAGCCCTCGACCTGCTGCCACAGCTCCAGCCCTGCTACATGGAGCCACGCTGGAGGTCTCACCACCACAGGGTAAGTGGGTGGAGAAGGTGACAGGGGGTCTCCTGAGCATTGTAGGCGCCATGGGCGTGCAGGGGCAGGTCCATGAGGCTGGAGAGATGGACAGGAGGAGCTGGGATGGATCCATGGCAGACAGCAGGCGACTGGACCCATGGGGACTGGAAGGGAGAGTGGCTGAGTCAACAGTTTGTGGGTCAAGCTCCCAGTCCCAGCCCACCTGTGCCAGTGGTTGGCAGGGCGTGGGCAGAGATTGAGGGCACAAAACGTGTGTAATTACATCCCAGGATCTGTTTGTTCCACGGCTGGATGCAGACTCGGAGTGTGTCCAGCAGAGCCCAGGGACGGGGCAGCAGGGCAGCACAGCCTCTCAAACTCTTCCTCCATGAGAGGCTGATGCTTGGAGAGAAGGAGAGAAGACAGGAATTTCCCCAAGCTTCCCTCCCCTACTGGGTAGCAAACAAGGAGCAGCATTAACAGACCCCATTAATAACCCCACAGAAAGTCCAAGAGTCCCATGTCCTGGCTGGGCCTTCCCAGTCCCCCCCAGCTGCCCCAGCTGGCCCTGCTGCTCATTCCACACATGTTTCTCATGGCCATCAGAGGAATGCAAAGCCCTGGGGTGTTCAGGGAGCCCAGCACCAGATCCCTTCCGAAAAGGGACAGTGGGGTGATGTCAGCGGAAACATATTTATAACCCGCATTCGAATGGAAAGGAAACGACCCAGAGGAAATGCATCCAAAAAAATAATAAGAAGCCTCCTGACAATGAAGAGTCCAGCTCTGCTTTCAAGTTTTACTTTTCCCAGGACACTGGCTCCCTCCTGCCCTCAACCAAGAGGGAAAAGAGCGAGCGAGGGAGCAAGAAGCCCCCACGCCCCCCACAAACAGGAAGCATCAGCTATATAAAGATGAGGCTGCATCAGGAGTCAGAGGGGCAGGACACGGGAAGTGACATCCACCGGGGCCACCAGCCCTGCTGCAGAGGGGCACGTTACCCCAAGGACTGACAGGACAAGGGGTGATGGGTTTACACTGCCGGAGGGCAGGGTTAGATGGGATAGTGGGAAGGAATTCGTGACTGGGAGGGTGGGGAGGCCCTGGCACAGGTTGCCCAGAGAAGCTGTGGCTGCCCCTGGATCCCTGGAAGTGTCCAAGGCCAGGTTGGACAGGGCTTGGAGCAACCTCGGCTAGTGGAAGGTGTCCCTGCCCATGGCAGGTAGTGGAACTGGATGGGCTTTAAGGTTCCTTCCAATCCAAACCATCCCATGATTCTAGAATTCCATGAGTCCAGCCATCACTGCAGGGGTGCTGTCTGTGCCTGCAGAAATAGCAACGCAGGGAGTTTTCAGAGAATGAACCCATCTAGCATCCAGAGACCACTTCTCCTCTGCCCCACCCAGCCTGGCAGTGCCAGTGGGTCTCAGCACACCCAGGACACTGTCCCTCCCCACCCTAGAGCTGGACTGTCACCGGGGAATTAAGGCTCTGAGCCTCGGCACTGCCCTGACAGCTGATCGATGCTCGGAGGAAGGAGGTTCATCAGCCCCTCACCTTCCCCTCCCCTGAACCCATCCGTTCCCAACCAGCAGGCTGGGGAAGAGCCATTTGTTGGAACCTCTGCCAGAGAGGCTCATTAATACCGCTTAATATCCCATTTCCTGGAAAGCATGAGACTCCTGGGGACAGAGAGGGAGGGCGGGAACGGGGGAGGGAGGGATGGAGGGAAGGGAGAGGTGGTACCCCTGCGTGGGTCACTCCTGGCCCCTCGTGGCACCACGGGCTGTGAGCTAGAACAGAGAATGCATCGCCCAAAAAATTTATCTTGCCGCTAGACGGGCAGTGGCTGTGCTGTCCGGACCTGCAGGTACCCAGATGGATCACACGGGTGCCCAAAGGCAGGGCTGAGACCCGGGAGTGCCACACGGCTCCAGAAAGTTGCCAGTGGATCCCCTCTACCAGCCTGAAGATACCCCTGTGCCATGTCCGGCTGGCGTCTGTGTGGGGCTGAGCCCTGGGTAGCTCAGGTGGGCATCACCTCTGGATGTGGACGGGGCAGGATCTCCACAGCCCGGGCACCACTCCACCCCTGGGGGAGGACCTCACAGCTGTCCTTAGGGGCCGGAGCAACCCCAGCGCACCGTGGGTCAGCTGTCCAGGGGCACCGACTGCCTCTTCTTTACTTCATTTTCCTCGCAGGGCTGAACTCCAGCCCAGAAACTCTCCCCTAGACCTGCGCAAGGGGAGTTATTTTTAGGCGCCGCAGGGGCCAAGAAGAGCTTGGACCCGGCCGCAGGAAAGCGACGCTTAGGAAGGCAGGAAGGAGCAGGAGGGTGGATCCGAGGAGCCCTCCCTGCCTG
Source organism: Empidonax traillii (assembly GCF_003031625.1). NCBI lineage: Eukaryota > Metazoa > Chordata > Aves > Passeriformes > Tyrannidae > Empidonax > Empidonax traillii. The sequence goes on from NW_020955576.1 coordinate 558,822, forward strand.
CAGCCACCGCGGCTCCTTCCTCTGCCCCACAGCACCGGCTTCCCAGAAAGAGCCGCCCGGGGGAAGCCCCTGGTCCTGCGGAGCGCGGGGGGCTCCGAGCCGGGGCTGCAGAGGGCAGAGGTGGCGGTGGGAGGAGAGGAGCTTCCAGAGCATCCCGTGAGAGCCCAGCCCGGGGGGGATGTCCCCCGCAGAGGCCACACCAGTCACTGGCTTTTGCCCCGCGGGCACCGCTGGTGGGAGCGGTGGGAGGTCGAGGCTGCGGAGGGTTGGCCTGGCCGGGGGCTGCGATGCTGCGGCTCACGGGGCAGGGAGGATTAGGGAAGACTGAGAGCTGCACCTCTGCAGCTGATGAGCGAGCAGGAAGCCCCTCAGTTTGCCTGAGCAGCAGGCTGGAAAGGGTGCGGACCCAGAAGATGCTCCCTCCCCGCCCATGCCAGGCGGTGCCGTCCTCCCTGTGTGCCCTGAAACTCCTGCAGCAGCAGCAGCCCCGTCCTCTGTCTGAGTGCCTGGCAAGGGCTGCTGACGCCAGGTGCCAACTCCTCTAGGGGCTCACGGGACAGGATTGAGAATTCTGATCTGCTGGTGTCCAAGTGGCAGCTTCTCCACCAGGGAAAGACGATAGACGAGGAATAGAAAGTCAGAAAAGCTTTATGGGGCAGTTCCCCAGCTTCAAGTAAAACCCTGGATTGTCGGGACTGCCTGATCTCAGCCTGTCGCCTGCAGGTTCTCCTTACACCAGCGAGGTGTTGTCCCCACTCAGAGCAGCAGCAAGAGGTGCGGCAGAGCCCCACTCCCCTTGATGGCAAAGAGGGACATTTTACAAGAGCATGGAATGACAGGACAAGGGGAATGGCCCTATACCATTAGGGTTAGATGGGATATTGGGAAGGAATTCTTGGCTGGGAGGATGGAGAGGCCCTGGCACAGGTTGCCCAGAGAAGCTGTGGCTGCCCCTGGATCCCTGGAAGTGTCCAAGGCCAGGTTGGGTGAGACTTGAACGACCTGGGCTGGTGGAAGGTGTCCCTGCCCATGGCAGGGGAGTGCAATGAGATGATCTGACATTTAAGGTCTCTTCCAACCCCAGAAGTCTCTCTGCCTGTAGAGCAGAGGGGATAACAAGGGGATAACAAACCTGAGGCTGTGTATTTGTGACCCCACCTGCCCAGCAACACATGTCCAATGGGTTTTGTGTGTGTTTGACAGGCTTTTCTTCTTCCTTGACTCACATTTTTGGGAAAGCCCGTTTGTGTCAGTGGTCTGGCTGCCTTCAAAATTATGTGCTGCATGCCTGACATTTCCATGACTTTGGGGTAGATTTATAGAATCCTGGAATCATTTTAGTTGGAAGAGACCTCTAGATCATCGAGTCCAACCATTCACCCAGCACTGCTACTCTTTTAGGCAACACCCAGTAGACCAATCTTTATCTGCAGATCAGATTTTTTCCCTGGAACAGTTTTCCAGCCCGATGCTTTATCCAAGCAAATGGCAAGTCTTGCTGCAAGGAAATTGTTCCCAGGCTTGCACCAGTGAGTTACTGGGGTCTGATGGGTCTGGGAAAGCACGACTTATTTCTGGAGAAGAGGAAAAAGGGGAAAGCAGCGGGGCCACAAGTTTGCTCCTCAAGTTGCTCCCTATCTGCCGGCCTGCCAACAGCCTGCAGGTATTCCCACAGTCCCCCCTCCCCTCTCCCAGTTTTGATGGACAACTTCCTTCAGGCTGAATGACACTTGCGGACCCACCAGGCTGCCTGAGGGGTTTCGAGGACGCCTGACCCGGTCTCCACCCTCCAACAGTGACAAGAATGAGCCCTCGCCCCCTCCTTAATCCACCTTCGCCCCGTGGCCGAGAGGAGCCCGTGAACCCTGTCCCCGGCCCTGGGAGACGTGAAGGGGGCCACGGCAGAGCCCGCCGGAGCCGAACGGCCCCGGGGCATCCCCCGGGGCTCCGGGCCACCCCCAGCACTCGCCGCCCCTCATTGAAGGGGCGCCGGGGACGACCCCGTCCCGCAGACCCTCTGAAAGCAGCCTTTGTTGCGGGGCTGTCACCCGGGACAGAGGTATCCTGGCCTCTGGTTTCCAGGACAACGAGAGGAGGAGGAGGAAGAGGAGGGTGGGCTGATGGGGAGGAAGGTGAGAGACAGCAGTAGGAAGGTCTGGACAGTGCGGGCAAAAGCGGGTCCCCAAAAAGGAGCTCCGTGGCTTCTTCCTGGTCTTGCTGGGAAGGAAGAAGCTGAAGCTGAGCCCTGAAGTGCAGTCAAACCCTCTCTGGGTCAGCTTAAATGAGACCTAAGGAAGGAGTTTTTTATGAGTGGGGCAAAATACTGGCACAGTTAGCCCAGAGAAGCTGTGGCTGCCTCATCCCTGGAAGTGTCCAAGATCGGGTTGGACAGGGCTTGGAGCAACCTGGGCTATTGAAAGGTGTTCCTGCCCCTGACAGGAGGTCAAAACCAGAAGATCTCCAAGATCCCTTCCAACCCAAACCATTCTGGGATCCTTTCATTCTATGAAATGTATTTTTAGGCCAGTATTTACGATTGGCCTCTTTGCAGCTCTCCAGTTCCATCAGATTTCAGAGGAGTTCAAAGGTGTTTTCCTGCCTCCTACAAGCCCTGGGCTATTTATAGCCGTCAGATGTTGGCAGCCCAGCTTTCACAGACAAATGTATGGTGACGATGTGCACATGGAAATGGCTCATTCCCTGTGAGTAACTCCAGGACCAGCCAGGATCCTGAGGAATGATGAGGTATTTGCACACTAGAGAGTCAGATTTGTGGGGGGAGGGGGGGAGGGTGAAGAGCAAAGAGATTCTCCTTTAGGCTGGATATGAGAAAAAAATATCAAATTTACCAGGGAGATCTCTTCTCTTTCACCGTTCTCCTTGGGGACAACAATGCTAATCCTGCCCCACGGGCTATTTCAAGTGAGGGTGGCCTAGTTGCTGCATCTGTTCTTGCTTATTCCAGCTCTGGGAATGCTCTTATCCTTCCTTAGGGGCTGAGGAGAGGACAAATCTAGTAGTGGCACAGCATTGATGCTGCTGTCAAAGCCCAGCAGCCTCCACAATGTGTGGTGCCACAAGCCCCTCACATGCCCCTGTCCACCTCCCAGGCTCCAAAAAGGCTCCCTCTGGATGGGGCTTGGGGAAAAAGTGACCCAAAAGAGTCACTTCTTGCATTCTCCTGGTGTGAAAGCAGCAACCCAGGGCAGGGGTGGAGTCCCCATCCCTGGGAGGATTTAAAAGCTGTGTGGATGTGGCACTTGGGGACATGGGTCAGTGGTGGACTTGGCAGTGCTGGGGGAATGGTGGGACTCCATGAACTTGGAGGGATTTTCCTATGTCAGTGATTCCATGTTTCTATTGGGAATTAACTTCCTATGGAGTTCAGGACTCCTGCTTGCATTTCCAGTGCCCTGTGTTTCTCTGCAGGAGGTGACTGTCACACCACGGGGGCAGCATGGCAGGGAGAAGCAAGAATTTCAGAGTTTGAAGGACCAGGGGGGTCTTGAATCCCTACAAACCTCCATGTCTACAGAGCTCCAGGAACGTCCAGGCACCGGTGATCTCCCAGTCTTCCCAAGCCTGGGCTTTGTGGGGCTGTGCAGTTGGACACACAGGGGTGTGTCCGGCCCGTTCCAGACCTGACTTAACCCGCTGTAGTTTTCCACTCCTGTTAAAAGCAGCTCCCTGCCCACCACTATCTTCTGCATCTCTTCAAGCGCTTCCCTGCTCTGACTGAGGGCAGGAAGAGGAGAAGAATACCACATCCATCTGCGAGCACACAGGAACTCGCCGAGAGCTGGAAAAGAGCTGCTGGAGCTGGAGGGGGTCCAGGGCGGCAGGGACACACACCCCCCTGCTCAGGAATAAAGCCAGAGAGACTCACATTGCCACAGCTGCTCCGTGGCTCCATTTTACATCCTATCAGAGCAAAACCGCTTCACCTTCCCTTCTTTTTTCCCCTCACACACCTCTCCCTCCAGCGTCAGCTGCCGGCAGATGGGAGTGTGGTGGACTATTTAAGGAAAACGCCCAATAACATTACAATTACTTACCATAAAAGCCTCGTTGTTTCCAGTAATAGCCTAATGTTCCAGGCACCTGTCCAACAAGCTCAGAGCTCTCTTACCTGCCCACTGCAGGATTCATATCCATCACGCTTCCCAACAGGCGTCTCGATGTGCCGCTGACAAACTGCGAGGCTCTGCAAGCCCCGGAGATGGGTGTCACCTCTGTGTGCAGGGGCTGGAGGACCTGTCATCCCCACAGGGTGTCACCTGCTGGGGTCTGCAGAGGGTTATAAACAGCAACTGGTATAGAAGAGGCAATGTCAAACCAGCAATTCACCTGCAACCAAAGGAGTGTGTCTCTGCCATCCCTGGAAGTGTCCAGGTTGGACGGGACTCGGAGCAACCTGGGCTAGTGGAAGGTGTTCCTGCCCATGGCAGGGGGGGTGGAATGAGATGAGCTTTAATGTCCCTTCCAATCCAAACCATTCTGGGATTCCATGATCCACCTGACTTCGGCTACTGCTGCAGCTCCAGCACAGTCCCTGGGTGGCCACAATTCTCCTGCTGATGGCAGGTGGGGACAGAGGGGCCCAGAGAGGCCAGATGCCACTCTCACCTCCTGACACGGTCACCCTGGTGCTGGAACGAGGCGGAAACGGACAAATGAGCCCAAAAACAAAAGGGTTCACAACTGTTTTTCTTGGTCAGATCCCACGAGCCCCATCAGCGACATCCGCGATGGCTTTCACAGACCAGGCTGGGCAGCCGGATTTTGCTCAAGTGTTCCCAGGGAACACACACACACACACACACACACACACACAAAAAAACTCATCACAAACATGTGTCTTGCTGAAAACGGTCTGTCTGATACGAAACCATGACTGTTCACCAGCAAAGTTACTTGTGGGCTTGGGAAACAGTTGAGGAGCGGCGGAGATGGTGTAATAGGATGTGGGCATCTCATCTCCCCGTACCAGGAGACAGACATAAGCACTGGCACTTACCCAGCAGTCAGCTACAATTTGTTTGCACACAGGCTTTGCTGGAAAATTGCATCCAGCCGTCCAGTTAATAAAAATCATCCTCCCAGAGCTCACCGGCAGCGTTTGCTGAATGAGAGATGGATGCTAAATTATTCACTCTGCGCCATCAGAGCCTCGGTGGTGGGAGAGGGGAGGAAGATTTCGCTGCTGCGAGTCGTGTTATGCTGTCAATTATGGAGCACTTCATTCTCAGGGCTCTAAGGCTGCCATCTGGTACTAAAATCACCACGAAAAATGGAGAGTGGGGGGGGGAATAAAAAAAATCAGGCAGCGTTTTTAAGCGCTGACTGCTCATCGTACAGCAGTTCTAGAGCACATCGTCAAACGTTCCTGAGAAGGAGGAATCCGGGGGGAAGCGCAGAGGGTAAGGGATAATAATGTGTCATTTGGATTATTCCACCCACACAGGTGTAGGAGAAACAATAGGACATGAAATGCCATCCTGCCTCTCCTGCCTGGCACGCCTGAGGGGTCAGGGGAGAGGGCAGACATGGCACCACCTTCAAGATGTGTCACTGGCCTTCACAGCCGGGCACTTTTCCAGTTCTCCGAGTCTCCAGCTGTTCTCTTTGGCTGCTGAGCTACCTCTCAAAAATTTTTCTTCAAAAAATTGGGAAAAATTTCTGTTTTAACCCCAACAACAGGGAAATAAAAGTATTGATCAGGTTCTTAGCGGTGTGGAAGGTCCTTGTTCTCGCAGACAACCAGAAGTGCTCAGAGAGGAAATGGTGGGAAGTTGCTGTTGGAGACATCCGTGGCCGGGTGCTTTGGTGCTCCTGGTGGAAGTGCACGTTGGCAAGACTCTGGATCTGTGTTTGGAAGCCCCTCCAGCCCCGTGCAGACCACACTGAGCAGTTTGTTTTATCAGGAACCAGACAGAGGAGACGCGTTAAACAGCAGAGCCGAGCGAGTCCCCGCAGGCAGAGCTGGGGAGGGAGATAGAGCACCTTGGCTGGGCATGAAAGGCTCTGGGAGAACAAAAGAAGAGAAGGAGACAACAAAAATCAGACAAGAAAACAAGTTCACTAATTTGTTCCAAGAGCCACAGACTCTCAGACTGAACACCAGAGATTTTTGGGGGGGGGGGTTCAGTTAAGATGGAGCAGAGGGCACTGTGGGATTCCTTAATGTCTCACATGGCCCAGACAGGAGAGAGGGATGAAGATGAAGCACATCTGTGGATTCCCACAGAGTGCTGAAGTGCTGGGAAGAACCCAAACAACCCCGGGATGCCCTGGGTAAGCCCATTAACTTCTTGTTTTTCATTCCTTTTCCCTCCAGGCCATGTGCCTTTCCCCCTCAGCAGGACTCTGGGGATCACAGAGCCTGGCATGGCATGTGGAGATGATGAGGGAGCTTGAAAATCAGGTTTAAGATCCTCAACCTGTGGCTTGGACTTGAAGCATACACTCACAGTAGGGGGAAAAAACCCTCAGATATAAGCTCAATTTTCCAGTCCTCTTGGCCTCTTCCACCTCTCCCATCTCATCCTGCTCTGGAGCATGGACTGCTGAACCTGCTGCTCCCTTCTCATCCCAATCACTTTTCTAATGCAGAAGTGATGCTCCTGCACAACCAGAGGTGCTGGTTGCTCTGTTCACCTCCTAACTCTCTTTCTTCCTCTCCAGAGCTGGTCTTTCTGTCCTCGAGGAGCTGAGGGACACTCACCAGGAAGGTGAAAACCCCAATAATTCCAGCAGGTAGAGCCTGGGGGACGCACCCTCCAGGTGAGGCCCCCCTGCACTCATCCCTCGGTGCAAACAAGGACATTGTCCCCATCAGCTGTTCCCCAGCACATTGAACTCATCCAACCCACTCCTTTCCCTCTGAACCACGGTGGGATTTCATCCCCCAGTGCTGGGGAAGGGGGGGGGGACGAGGGGCTGGTGGTGTTGATTTTTAATGCTTGCGTATTTATTTTTGCCATCGCCCGGGCCATTCCAGCACCCGCTTTATCTCCGGCGATCTTTGACCCCCTCGTGTCAGGAGTTCAATTTGGGACGTTCCACTCTTTGCCCCCACTTAATTCTTTTTCAGCTGCTCGGCCTTTGAAACCTGGTGCCATATGCCAGCCCCAAAAAGAGCCCTGATCAATACGGGGGGACCGCGTCCCTGTGACCTTGCAACCTGCCCCGTAAAGGGCAGAGGGCAGAGCCGAGCGCTGGCCAGGTTTTCATTAGGAGGATTGTTGGAGGGGGAGGGAGAGCTTTTCTTTCTCGCTTTCTTTTCTGTCTTGCTTTTCATGGGCGCAGCCCAGCTGGGACAGCCGTGCTCCTGCGTCCTCCTCTGCCTCGTTTGAGGACAGCGAGCGCCACAACAGCTAAAAAATCGGGATGCCTGCAGAGGAGAAATAGAAAAGTCAGGAGCACATCTCGGTGCAAGAAGAAAATTGCTCATGCCTGTCCCTTTCAGACAGACAGAGTGTCCCGGGTGGGGCAAAGAGGGCAATGGAGGCACCCATCAAAACCACAAGAAGAGCCCCAGCACCTGGTTTCTCTCCCCCAAAGCTCAACTGCTTACGTGGCCATATTTCTACAGGGAAGGGGCCTCTAGCGAGGTCCCACAGCCCCCCACGTCACAGCCAGTGGTGGGGGGTCCCTCAGCGCACCTCAGCAGAGGGGCTGTGTGAGCCAGGGCGCCTCCATTTGAAGGCCACTCTTCTTTTCAGGCCCGGACCTTCCTCCTGGCCATTTCTTTTCTGCGTTTCTCCCTGCACCTGCTTTCTGCCCTGGCTGTTTTCAACTTTGGAACAAGAGGAAGAAGAGAGGTAAAGGCTTTGTGGTGCCTCCTTGGGACAAGGGGTCTTTGCTGGTGCTGCTTCCAAAGGGAGATTTAACCCAACTTACCTTCTTCAAGGAGGAAAAGCAGCAGTGAAGTCTGAACCAAACCGTTCCCCCAGGGATGGGCAGGGACCAGGCGTCCACAGCACCTTCTCCCTTTGCTGCTGTGGGGCCCAACATCACAGTCTTGCCAAGCAATGCCACGGACCAGGTGGCAGGACCAGGCTGATGGTACCATCTCCCCATCTGCAAGACTCCAGGATACTGTTTCCCACGGGAAGAAACCATTTTCCTCCTTCACAGATCCTTTCCTTTGGGAAGATGCTGTTTCCCTTGGGCAGAGAGGTCCTGCCTGGGGTGCAACATCCACAGCCAGGAAAAAGCTACTCCCCAGCATAAGTCCCAGCCCTCCAAGGGGTGCAGGACAGGGTGTTGATGAGTTGGTGGCTGCTGGCTGTTGAGTTTGATCCCCAGCGCTGTGTTAGCAGGACTGCCCACACCAGTCCACCCACAATTTCCTTTCTGCTCCTTTCCACCTCTCCTCAGGGGCAGGGACAGCCCACGCCAGGCCCTGCAGGAGGGTGGTCTCATCAGGAATAAAGGCACTTTTGAATTGTCCTTTTATAGGACCCTCTCAGAGGATTTTTGGGCACATTTTTGAGCGTAGACGAGCTGATGACCTGCCCCTAAAGCCCTGATGAGCCAAAGCCTGTGGGGTGAGAGCAGCACATCCTGGCTCTCCCCCAGGGTGCCTGGGGCTGGAGAGCCAGGAAAAACCCCTCTTGCTGTGGTGTGTGACCCAAGCGCTGCCCAAGGACAAGAACAACGGTGCCCCACCCTCGTACCTGACAGTGCCAAGGGCAGGCGATACCCAAGACGGAGGGCCCTGCCATGAACCATCTAATTAACCCTTCTGGCAGCTTCCATTAAAAATAAAGGGGCCTTCAGGTCCCTGCTGGAGTGGCCTATTTTACGTGAGCATCTCCTTGGTTTTGCCTCAGCCTGTGATGTTCGGGAGGCAGTTATTTCAGGAAAGGGACGCTATAGATAACTGATCTGCCAGCCAGGTGTCACGTTCCTTCATTTATTTTCAATTACTTCGCCTCCTTAGCTCCGGTGAGAATTGCCTGGTGTCAATTCATTTGGTCACCTCCGTGCCCGCCGCCCGTCTCCGGGGGTGTTCTCCGGTGTGGTGTGATCTCTCCCCGGGGACAAGGCTGTTACAAAACAGCTCTGCTTCTCTTTCAGCTTCATCTGGTTCTCATCCTCTGGGCCACCCCCAGCTCTGTGACCCTCTGTGGTGGTCACATGGGGGTTCCTGGGAGCAGCAGCGGCGTGAGGAGGCGGAGGAGACAAGGTGAGGAACACAATCCTCGGGATGGGGAGGTTCCCTCTGCTCCTCAGGGTGCTCAGGATGGATTCTCTCAGGCGTGAGGGTGGGAATCCAGGACCTCCTGGTCCATCCCTCCACATCCACCCCAACCCAAGCTCCCTGCAACAGAGTGGGGACAACTGCTGAGACAGACAGCCCCGTGCAGAGAAATGGGAACACTCCTGACAGGAGGATACACCAACTCCACCAGATGTGTCTGGGAGAAACAATCCAGCCCTCCTGCCTCTTGTCAGAGGATCCCACACCATGTTTGTGGATTAGAGAAGGGCTGAACCCCTCAAATCCAAATTATCAAGTGTCTCTGAGAAGTCCAGACCTGTGGTTTAAGTCCAGGCTTGCATGTAGCTGAACCCTCTCATGGAGTCACAGAATCCCAGAAGGACTTGGGTTGGAAGGGACCTTAAAGATCATCCAGTTCCACCCCCTGCCATGGGCAGGGACACCTTCCACCAGCCCAGGTTGCTCCAAGCCCTGTCCAACCTGGTCTTGGACACTTCCAGGGATGGGGCAGGCACAGCTTCTCTGGGCAACCTGTGCCAGGGCCTCCCCACCCTCACACGGAACAATTCCTTCCCAGTATCCCATCCAATCCTGCCCTCCTTCAGCTTAAAGCTGTTCTCCCTTGTCCTGTCACTACATACCCTTGAAAAGAGTCCCCCTGCTCACCTCATGGTGGACCATCTTGAGGGTGAAGGATCTTCACCCTTGCCTACACCTGGGGCAGCTTCTACCTGCCTGAGCTGCTCTCCAGGCACAATCCAAGCCATTCTGGGCATGTCCCTGCTCCCGCTGGCACCACTGAGCTGGCAGGGCTGGTGACATGGGCTCTCTTGTCTGCCAGCTCAGCGCTGATGGGGACACCAGCGGGGACCAAAGAGGGCATGAAGTCACCCTCACATCCATCGGGAAGTTTTCAGCAGCAGGGGCTGGAAAAAAAACATCATTTTCCCATGAAAAAGGGCACATTCGCTCTGGTTTCAATGAGAAAGAAATAAATAGAAAGCCTGGTAGTGACTGTCCTTAATTGATTAGTCATTTCTGCAGATGATAATTACACATCAAAAGACTGAGATCCTACTCTTCCATGCAAATGTCCTTACAGAGAGCAGCGAGGCACAGGGGAAGTGGATACAGGAAATAAATCCTTTAGAAGCTCCCCAGGAGGATTTGGAGTTTCGTGTCAGGAAAATAATCTTGTTCCCAATGTGCCAGGAAGAAACATCCTCAACCTCAGGCACTCTCCAAGAGCAGAACATGGAGAGGAAGGATGTCAGGGAGTGCCCGGCTGAGGGGGCCTCCAGCCAGGGGAAAACATTCCTTCTTCAAGCACTGCTGGAGAACTCTGAAATGTTCTCCAGCTGCTGATCCAGGGCCTGAGGTGCTGCTGGTCATGCTTGAAGGGGGACGATAGGAACCCCAGGATGACCAGCAGCCCTTTGGCTCAGTGCATTGCCAAGGTCAGAGTGAGGCGTCCAGAGGAAGGAGCCTGGCAGTGACCAGACTAAAACTGGAAGATGGACCCCCCCAATCTCTCCTGCTTTTTGTGTATCATCCCCAGCTCAAGACCTTTGGCCATTTCCTGCACTCCCTGGCACGTGTCGGGGTGCCCAGGCTGTCCCTGACCCCCAGGCTGAGCCGCTCCGGGGCTCGCAGGAGGATCCCTGTGCCCGTTCAGTGGTTTCGGAGGAGCTGCCAGCCCTGGTGTCTGGCAAAAGAGGCTTGTGAGCATGACTCAGTCAGCCTCCAAAAGCAGCAGCGAAAAACAAGAGTCTGCTGTGAGCTGCATCTTGATTTTTAAGCCAATCTCGTGATGTTTTTCAGGATCAGAGCGTGGCTCTGGGATACCAGGGCAGCGCTGAAAACTGGAGGTGTTTTGGGACACAAACTGTCCATTTTGCACCAGGACCATGGCATGTTGTCATCCTTGAGGTCCCAAAGACCCTTTTGGTTGCAGGTAGCAAGACCCCCCCTGTTCCCAGAGCTGCACCCTTTTGTGGGTGTCATTTCTTGTCTGGGCCATTCCAAAGGCTCCTCTCGGCTGCTCTCACAGCTGCCCCCTCAGCCTTGTGATGTCTCCAGGGATTCCCAAACGTCACTGGGCAGCTCAGAACAATGGTGGGGCAGCACCAGGCTGTCCTCTTGTCTCTGCCCACACCAGGGCAGCATTGTCTTCCTCTGGTCAGAGGTGTGCAGAGCAGTCAGGTGCCCTCAACCCCACATGAGGAAGGCCATGGCCAAGCAAGGAAGTGTTTCTGGTGGTGGAGAAGCAATTCTGCAAATCACTCCAGCCCAAACTCCTGACCCGTGGTTGCCACAGCCTCTGGTAATAACAGGGGACTAGATTTGACCCTCTGCCTGCTCCTGCCCATCTCTGCCTGGGTTCCTACATGCACATCACCTTCAGCATGAGTCAAAAACCACCTGGGGTTCAATTAATAGTCTCCTCATCACCTTCACTGACGAAACAGCACTGGGGATGCTGGGAGACGTGAATTCCCTGGCCCGTGGAACCACCACGACAGCCAGGTTCAGATCTGCCCCCCTCAGATGTCTGAGGCACAGAGGGGCCGTCGGGAGCTCCTTCCCTCTTTGTAGTCAGCGGAGAGAAATAGGCACTTTCAGGGCATGAGTCATCTGACCTATTTAGCCATCTTAGGAAGAGATGAATGACTCCTTAAGAGGGCTTCTCTCTCTCTCTCCTGTCTAGACAGACAACCTCTCGACTGCAAACACCTACCCTTGCTCTCCTGGAGCCCGCCAGGCGCTTTCCCAGGCTGCCGAGGGATGCTCTGCATAGGCAAAGGGCTGGATCACACCTGGACATCCTCAGGGGGGTCTGAGCTTCGTCTGACTTTGTTTGCTCTGGGCAAGGGAAGATTTCAACACCACAAAGGTGGAAATCTGCTTCTGGAAAGCCTTGTCCACCTCTAAGGCAGGGTTTTATGGAGCTGAGCTTGCTCGGGCCATGAGGTCCCAGGACAGCACAGAGCGGGGTGTTCCAGCTCTGAACAACATCCGTGACAGCCAAGAAAAAGTGGGTCCTTGTTCTAGGCTAAACCCTCAAGGTGGTTCAGCTCCATGGCTGTGACCTGGTGCTGCCACCAGCTCACCTGGGGGCAACCACGGGATGGTGCAGGTGCCCTGGGATGCTTGAACCTGGGGAGTGTCTCCCTGATCTTCACAGGGACGCAAAGCAGAAAAAACGGCTGTGCAAGTTTAAAGAATCACCCCAACCTCAGGAAAAGGCCCAATCACTGTCACCTTTTGTCATTTCTGGGGCCATCACGACATTCTTTACACAGAAGGAAAATGTCTAAAGCAAGCAATTACCATCCATTTCAGATCACCTGTGCTGCTCTGCTGATCTCACGGCACAGCTCAGCTCCTGAGCCTTCCTCCACAGGACCACTGGGGATGGAGAGCGGGACGTGGCAGAAGATTTGGTGGCACGAGCTGCTGAGGACAGGGAAGGCTTGGGAAGCTGGTACCATACACACCAAAAGGGCTCTAACACAGTTAACAGAAGGCTGCACATCGGGGAATGAAACTTGGTTGGCTGTGTCCAAAAAAGAGGGACTTTGGCACCGGAAAGAGCCAATGGGTGACAAATGGCCCGGATCCATCTTTTGTTTGAAAAGCGGGGGAAGAGTGAGTCACAGCAGGGATTGGACTCACATCTGTGCTCCAGAGCCCTGAGGCAGATCCTGGATGCTGGGGCTGAGGCACTGGAACAGTTTTTGGAAAGCGAGCTCCGATACCAGCGACGCCACAGACAGGGCTCCAAACCAGGGAAACAGCCTGGAAAAAGGCTTTATGGTGAGAGACACAGGGAATCTGTGGTTTTCATTATGCACAGAGGTCAGGAGGGCTCTGGAGCACAGATCTAGCCCAGGGAAACCATCCTAGGAAAGGACTCTTGCAGCTAAAGGAGACAGGTTCAGCTGGAGCCAAGGGGGAGAAGCTGGAGCCAACAAATTAAATAGGAATAAGGGAGGTGCCACTAACCATGGGATTCATCAGCCACCAAATCCACCTGAAAGAAGTTCAACCTCTGGAAGTGCTTGAGTAAAGATCCACCAGCTTTGTGAGAGAAGAGCTTTAGGTGAACAACAAACCCTCAAGCCAAGAAGAAGTGTCTGGGCTCTGTACCTACAGCAATTTGTGAATGACTGGCCTGTGATGTGCAGAGAGAGAGAAGAGGCACCAGCCTGACCCAGTAACTGCTGGTGCTGTGGCCCAGATTCTTCCTTTTTTGGGCTAAACCCACCTCCAAGGTGCCTTCTGCAACTGGTGGGAAGAGACAGCCAGGTCCCATCTGCAGCTCCTCCTGTCCATCGCCCTGTAGCATCACCCCCTCTCTTCTGGCAGAAGGAGAGCCTTTGGGAACGTGTGGGAATTTTTGGAGGGACTGAGACCCCCCAGTCTCAGGAAATTCTTGCCTCAGTCCCTCCCCCTTTGCTCCTGCCCTTTGCCACAGGAGCCAGCCCTTCCTCAAGGATCGGGGACAGCCCCAGCAGGGAAGCCCATGCTGAGATTTTCGAGGTTTGAACATCAGGAGAAATCTCCCAAGCGAACCCTCATGGAGCTAAAAATGGTCCCCTCAAATGTCAGTGCCAGCCCAGCCTCCCTGTACCCCCCAGCAGAGAGCCTGGGCCATGCCCCAGCCACCACGGAGACAGGAATGAGACCACGTTCAAAATTAATATATATTTTTATTGAATAGTTGCTCTAAGTGGGCTTGTGAAGCCACCATAGAATCACTTCTTTCATCTCAGCAGTGGTTCTGTAACAGTTATCAGCTTTGCAAGAGAAGGAAACCAAACAGAAGAGGGTGCAGTAAAATAAATAGGTTATTTTTTTTTTTCCTTATCTTTTAAAATAAACTTTTCAAATAAATACTTTGGTTTTTTTATTTTTTTTTCTCTTAAAAGGTACAAGAGTATTGTCAAAAAAACCAGTCATCGGGTTATAAACATATATTATACCTTATAGAAAGGAGCCCGAGTGGAGAGAGCAGGGGGAGGGATCTTTACACGCTGTACAGAACATTTGTGTACCCATAAACACAGGATCAGAGCCTTCAGTTCCAGGTAAGGAGACTCTCCTGTGAAGCCCAGGGTGATGCATCTTCCAAGGAGAACTTTGTGCTGAGGACACCTGGGGAGGCGGGAGGAGGCGGAGCATCCCGAGGGAACGGATGGGAATGGGGAGGGAGAGGGAGGGGAAAGGGGGACAGGGGCTCTGCAGGGAGGGTGGGGACCAGCTCCGGGATGACCACACACCTCAGGACAGCGGGCTGAGACCCCTCCTCTCCCAGGGCCCAGCTCTCCGGGGCGGGGGTGGGTTTGGTCCAGCTCATGTTGAAGCCTTTTGGGGTGCAGCAGGAGAAAGACACATCAAGAAACCTCACCCTGCTTCCCCTCTGCCCCACAGAGGTGTGTGAGCTCTTCCCATCCACCCAACATCCCTCTGCTGCCTGCAGTCCCCTCCAAGGACTGGACACCCTGGATTCTCCCCTCAGGGGATTCTCCTGCAACGCCACCCCAAGCAGAACGGATCCCACCTGCACAAGCTCCCAGCCTGACTCTGGGAGGGAGTTTGCAAGAGCTCCCAATGTTCACGGGGCAATCTCCCCCAAGCAGGCTGAGCCCCAAGAGGTCCCAGCTCAGGTTTGGCCCACCTGCACCAGGTGTGTCCAGCTGCTGTGAGCATCCTGCAGGCCTGGGCTCCACGGGCTCCGGGGAGGAGACAAGCCTGAGCTGGATTCTGGTAAAGACCGAGGATGGGTTTTGGGATGGGGGTACAGCCCTTATCACCTGCTGATCACAAATATCAGACCTTCCACTACCTGAAGATCTCCCAGCTTTTTCCAGCCTCAAAACACCCAAAGGCCAGAGACAGAGTGAATGTTAATTCAGGGGTGCTGGGAATGGCGAGTTTGGGGCACAGTGCCAATCCCTGTGCAAATCCCACAGCAGCTCTCCTCATCCCTGGCTCATCCCTCTCTATCAAGGACCACTCCTGCCCCTCCACCAGGAGAGTTCAGGAGCTGGGATGGGAGGGAGACTCCAGCCTGGTTCCCATGGCCCCTCCTCACCTGTGCTGGGACTGATTTGCCAGTGGGGAAGGAAGGCAGCGGGAGTAAGGGAAGCCAGGAACAAACTCCAGCAGAACTTCTCGTGTGGATGGAGCTTTGGAGGTTCGGATGGGGAGAGGAGCCGGGGGAGCTCAGGTCCTGCTCAGCAGCTCCTGCCTCCTGCTCCTTTGGCACCTGAATCTCTTTCCATGTCTACATCTGCCCACAGCCCTGCACGTTCCCTGGCAAAGGACCCCACAACCAGCAGAGACACAGAGCACAGGAATGTTCCCTCGCAAAGCAGATCTGTCCCCGTGGGAGAGCAGAGGGCTGGACATGTGACTCTCCCAAAAGAAAACCAAAAAAGACACGTCAGGACAGAGAGAAACCCCAAGTGCCGGGACAAGCAGCTGCAAACAAACACCCAGAGCAGATGTGATCTGACTCACTGAGGGTGGGGCAGGAAAGGGGCTCACAACCCCAACCAGAACCAGAGTCCTCTCTGCAGGCAAACCAAACCGTCTGGCAGCCAGAGGTGGGGAGGGAGCAGGATGGATCTGGTCAGAAGATGTTAGCAGAAGCTCAGGGGAAGAATACGAGGCTGCCCACAGCTTTCCCCACAGCAGATGAGCTCAGTGAACCAGAGCTGGTCTCCTTTGGACAGCTTTTGGCACATCCCAACTTCTCCTGTGTGCTGAAAGCAAGGAAGGGGAGTGTGCTGAGGACTCCAGATGGAGAGGGAAGCAGTAACCCAGGTGAAGCCACCAGCCCCCGCGAGCGGGACAGAGACCAACAGCTCCGAATTCCTGCAGCCTGTGCAAGTCCTGCATGTAGCAAGTTGAGCCAAAGCTGGTCTGACAGCCCTCCGTGCCCATCTAGGGCTCTCCTCCTCCCCAGTTTGAAGAATCATGGAATCATTTAAGTTGGAAAAGCCCTCAAAGACTGCTGAGTCCAACCATCCCCCAGCGCTGCCAAGCCCACCACTAAACCTTGTCCCCAAGTGCCACATCTACATGGCTTTTAAATTCCTCCCTTCCTAAGTGCCCAGTATTTCACAAAATATATCTCACAGGTTTGTCATTTCTTGGAGATGAGACATTCCAGAGCCCTGGCCACGCTCCTCATTCTCACCCAGGCTGTGGCACCATTCCCTGGTGGAAATGGGGCTTCTGCACTGACCCAGAAAAAGCCCATTAGGTGGAAGGCTCCTGGCAGGCGTCCTGGCCTCCCACCAATTCCTGAAGGTAAATGTGCTGCGAGAGTCGTGCCAAGCAAAGCTGGCTCCGGGGAGCTGATCCGTGGATAGCCATCTCCTCATCCTCCAGCTCCAGCACCTGGGGGAGGTCACCCCGCACTTGCATGACTTGGGAGGCCGTGAAAATGATGAAGCTTCACATGTTGAGTCATTCCACCATCAGGAGAGGAAGCAATGAATTGCAAAGATACAGAGGTGGTAACTAAATTTACGAGTGGGATCCGTTTAAAAAGGAGGAGGAAAAAAAAAAATCAAAGTAGAGCAAGTTGGAAAATTCTGTTCATTAGTTCTCTTTAAAAAGTTTCAATGAACTGTTTCACATTCTCATTCAAGGGAGACAGTTCCTCCAATCCGCAGTGAAAAGGGACCTTTTTTCCCTAAACATATTTTCTGTTTTCTAGGAAGAAGGACTTTAATCAGCACCGACAGAAGAGTGAACCAAGCCTTCCAAAGGAAGGTGCCTCTTGGTGGAAGCCCCTCTCCCTAGCATGGCTTGGAAGGAGGGAGCCAAGAAATTACTGGCATAGGGAAAAATACTTTTGCAATATATTTAATTTCTGCTGCCACACAGCCTGATCTTAGGGGGGTTCACACTCCTACAGGGCGTCCTCTGAGAAGGTCATGGTTTTAAAATCCAAATGATTCCAGATTTCAGGGCTGGCCTCAGGGGATGTGGGGTCCTCTTCTTTCCCAATGCCAGGAGATCCTTCTGCATCCCAGAGCATCATCCTGAGATCTCTCCAGTTTAGGGAAGCGGGCTGTCCATCTTTGGCCAGATCTTTCCATGTCACTCCTCAGGATCTGGGTGAAATCAGGGCGAGGATTTCGCTCGTGTCCATAACATTGTCCAGGTACAAACTTCCCACCAGGAACGGGATTCATCCCCCCCACTTCCACGGGGAACCTCAGGTTCAGTGTTTGGGTGCCATTTGAGTCAAGGGAGCGAGGCACTGCCAGCGCAGAAATTCATGAATAATGCTTCCAAATGGGATGAATCACTCCCTGGATCCGCTTTTCCCTGCGACAGAGGGAGCTTGCATCCTCCATGGTTTTCAGATAGCAAATGGATGGAAACAGGAATCCCACCGTGAAGAGCCCACCTCTGCCTCCCCCCACAGCGAGCACTGAATGCCACCCCCTCACTGCAGAGCAGACCCTCCTGGACAATCCCTACCCCTGCCCTTTCCCCCTCTCCCAACAATCTAGGAACTGAGGGTCTCGGACTAGCAACAAACAGACTGGGAAATCATCTTTTCCAGCATGTGCAAGTGTACCAGGAAGCCAAACCTTGCACCTGGCACCGTTCACAGCAGTATCATGAATATTATTAGTAAGAGACCTACCCATCCTAACGTTATATTTATATGTACAAAAATAGATCCACAGAACTCTACGGAAAGAGGTGGCTGGGAGGAGGCGGTGGACGAGCCCTGGATGCAGGGCCTTGGGGAAGCCAGGGGATGTGCTGCATGTATTTGTCCAGGAGAACCACTCGCTTCTCTCTGTGCTCACACACCTCAGAGGAGAGATGGGCAGGCAGAGCTGAGCTCCAGGCCACCATCCCAGCTCCAGACTTCCCTGTGGGGTCACAACGAGGAGCTGGCGCCGTGTGGAGATGGGGCTGGGCCCAGGACCAGGAGGAGCCCTCCAATCACAACAACCAGTTGGGCTTATTATCATCCCAGCAAGGGAACACGAAGCCCTGACCTGGATTCGGGTGTCCGTCTGCTCTGCAGATGGCCCAGCCCCAGGGCTTGGTCCAGACCCGTTCCCGGTTGCTGAACCCTCAGCAGGGTGAGGACTCCAAGGGAACATCTGCAGGGAGGGAAGGTCGGGGTCCCCAGTTCTGACACCCCCTCGTGCTGTCCGTGTCCCCCAGCCCAAAGCAGGGTGACAGAAGCCCCTGCTGGGGAGTCCCCGGAGCAGTGGTTGCTGACAGTTGGCTTTGCCACGGGTTTTTTTTAAAGTGAATTCAGTGCTGGTGGAAGGTACCAGATCGGGATTCAAGCACGGAGCTGGTGCCTGCGGCATCTGCTCGGTGGTGGGATGGAGCCAGGCGGCAGCTCCCACCCCAGGCAGCCCTCCAAGGCCTGGAGAAATGAATGGCAATTTCCAACCAGCTCCTTGTTCTCAGCCAAATCCCAGAGGGGACCTTTCCCTCACTACACTCGGGCAGGAGCGAGTGGGCTGGGCTGCCTCCGATAGCTCCTTCCCCTGCCAGAAGGTTTCTAAAGCTTCCCACACCTTCCCTTCCTCTTTGAGACAGAAAAACACGGTGCCACCTCATTTTGGAGCTTGCTCACTTCTCCCAACAGCTCCCAAGCCTGCAGGGAAGGCGCTGCCACCGGTGAGACCCCATGGCACTCCAGCCCCTCGGGGAAAGGGGACCTCCTGAGAGGAGAAAGGCCACCCACTGAAAGTGCTGGAGAGGGAGTGAGAGTGAGAGGAGGTGGTCTGGCTCCCGGGGGGCTCTTGCACAGGGGATGCACTGACCTGCCTCTTTCCCCCGTGGAGAAGGACCACACTGTGTGGCAGCTCCTAAACCTGCTGAGACCAGAGTCCTGAGGACCCGCTGGGCACCCTTCCCATGGGGGCAGAGTCCCAGAGACCCTCTGGGTCACCTTTCCCCATGGGCTACAGCCAGGGAGGGCACCCACAGCTCGCTCTGCCTCTCCTGTCCCTCTCCCACGTGCAAAACCACTGTTACCCCCAGCTCTCCCCCGGCCACCCAGCCAGGGTGTCACGGTGCCTGGGGGACCCTCAGCTCACCCGTCTCATTCCCAGAAGGTGATAGTGGGCAAGGGGGAGCACTGCAGTGTGGAGGGAGCCAAGGGAGGAGGGGGATGGAGGAGAGAGGAGGAGGAGGAGGCGGAGGAGGAGGAGAAGTGGGAGGAAGAGGAGCAAAGCCTGCTTCTCCTCGCCGGGACGGTCATACCGGCTTGTCCAGCGTTTTGGGGAACGGCGTGCCGCTGGACGAGGAGATCTTCCTGCAGACCGTGTTGGTGTGGCTCTGGCAGCGGCAGCCGGGTCGTTTGAGGCCGTCATAACCCCGCTGGCAAAGTTTGAGGCACCCCAGGGTGGGAAAGTAGCAGCAGAGGCAGGGCATGAGGAGGGAGAGGAAGCTCATGGCAGCCCAGCGGGCGCAGCAGGACCCCGGCCCGCAGGAGCAGGGGTCGTCGGCGCAGGTGTCCTCGTCGTCGGTGGAGCAGTGGTAGAAGAGCCCCTTGACGCAGCAGAGGCAGGTCCCGTAGTCGAGGAGGCTCTCGGGGGAGCAGAGGCAGCGCTGGTTGCAGAGCCAGCAGGAGGGCAGGCTGCGGGCGGCCGTGCACCGGGCGCACTTGCAGCGCCCGCACTCCTCGCAGATGAAGAGGTGGCCGCTGTGCAGGGTGGGCTTCTCCGAGCCCCCCTTCAGCGGCGACTCCTCTGCCTTCAGGTCGCCGGCGCGGGGCTGCGTCCGGATGAGGGAGTGCCCGGAGTGGGAGGGCGTCAGGCTGCTCAGGAGGCGCTGGTCGGAGGCGGTGGTGCTTTGGGAGACCGAGCTGGCCGTGCTGGAATGGCTCAGGTGTGGCTGCAAAGGCGGCATCTGGTGCTGTTGGCTGTGGCTGCGGTGCAGGTCCTGGAAGGTGGAAGACACCAGGCGGTCCTGGGACCACTCCTGCTTGTGCGGTGGCTGGGCCAGGGAGGGATTGGAGCGGGCTTGCTGGAAGCAGACAGCTGGTCTCTCCACGTAGTTGTTGCTGGCACGGATGGAGCGGATTTGGTCGATGGACAGGACCTGCTGGAAGTCCTCAGCGGGTGGGTCCATCGTCTCGTCACAGCTGAGTTCAGCCACACTGGAAGAGAGCTGCATTTCCAGGAGCCAGGAGACCCTGTGGCATCAGGGCACATCTAAAAATCCTAAAGGACGGGGAGGGAAGAGAGAAAATACTCCTGTTACATTTAATAACAGATCCATTCATCTAAT
Source organism: Empidonax traillii (assembly GCF_003031625.1). Taxonomy (NCBI): domain Eukaryota; kingdom Metazoa; phylum Chordata; class Aves; order Passeriformes; family Tyrannidae; genus Empidonax; species Empidonax traillii. The sequence continues at coordinate 579,346 of NW_020955576.1, forward strand.
CCTAGACCGGTTTGGGTTGGAAGGGACCTTAAAGCTCTTCCTGTTCCAAGCCCTTACCATGGGCAGGGACACCTTCCACTAGACCAATCCAATAGGCAAACACTGGCTGGAGAGCTCAGAATGAAAGGATTTTCAGCAATCAGATCCAGAGTGCTTTTGCTCCTGGGAACACCTGGGCTGGATGCATCCAAAGGGCAAAGGGCACTCGGATCTGCCCCTCAAACCCAGCAGGCACAGTGTCTCCCCACGCTTTTGAGCCTCTCATGTCATTCCAGAGGATTTTCCACCCTTCCCCAGCACCTCCCTCTCCTTCCCCAGGGAGGAACCCTGGCCCTCTCTAGAGGAGGGGAAATGGGAAGTGGTGACTTATCCAGAGGCATGATAGGACTGGGAATGTCATCACCCTCAGAGAAGGTTTGGGGTTCCCAACACACCCTGAGCAGCCTCCTACTACCATTCCCTGCACAGCCCAGGAGCACTGGGATGGGGGATGTGAACAGAATTAATTTTAGGCAGCAGCATTGACAAATTAGAATAATGGAATCATGGAATCATTAAGGTTGGAAAATCCCTCTAAGATCATCAAGTCCAACCCTCAACCCAGCACCACCACCACGTTCACCACTGAACCATGTCCCCAAGTGCCACATTCACACATTCTTTGAGCACTTCCAGGGATGAAATTGCAACCAATTGCAACAAATGTCAGCAGGCAGGACTATCCCACAGACTCTGAGTCCTGGTGGACTGCAGCATCCTGTTATCCCATCCACAGCCCGGGATGTCCAATTTGCCCCCATCAGGAGCACCGAGAAGGGCAGGTTTCCCTTTAACCCCGGCAGAGAGACGAGGGAATGCAGCCTTGGCAGCAGGCAAGCCCCATCCTGCCCCTCACCCTGCTGCCATGCCCTTGGCTGTTGTTTGCAGGAAATGGCACTTCCCGAGCCGGCAGCGCTGGCAGCAGAACCCGCTGCGTCCAGGGGTGTCAGCACCGCTGAGGGATGTGGGACTGGGCAGGGGGGACCTCCATGTCCCATAGCTCCCCTTCCTGGCAGGTTCGATCCCACGGCATCAGCTCCGTCACCAAGCCCTTGTCTGCCAGATTTCACCACCAGCATCGGGGTGAACCCTCCACGGGGCTGGGAGAGGAGAGGGGCAGGTGGGCACGGGGCTGCCACCCAGACTGCTCCTGGCGCTTGGGAGGGAGGGAGGGAGACAGACACAAACCTCCCCCTGCTGCCGCCTGGAGCTACCCTGGAGCTCCCCGAGAACGGACACCACTTGTTTCATGCCAGAGCCCAGCCACGAGCTCTCCCCCAGCTCTTCCAGCCCAGATTTCCATACTGAACACCCGCTTCCCGTGCACAGCCAGCTTCCCCAGGACATTCTCCTCTGGCAGATCAAAGGAGTGATCCCTCAGTGACACGGCCCCGCAGGAAGACGCTGTTCCAGGAGGAAGCTTCCTCCGGTGCTGCCCACGGTCAGCAGGACGGGGCGGCCGCGGCAGCCGCCGCTTTCAAGTAGGTGAAGGGGCCACAGGTAGAATCTGCTCATGCAGCAGAGAGAGGCAGAGGGAAGATTGATTTTCATTAGCTCGGCTGACCTTGAGGAGCAGGGAAAAGCAAAGGCAACTTACTTTGGCTGTTCAAGCAAGATCTGGTCTCTCCCATCCCCCTCCCCGGAAAGAAAAAGTGACTGATCGGCTCAAATTTGGGGTTTTCCTGCACGCGGAGCCCATCTGCTCCACGTGATCCCCCATCCAGGGAGAGGCACACAGTGAGGAGTCGCTCTCCCAGGAAAGCGATTTGGACACCCCTCTTCTTTCCCAGCAATACCAAGGTGAATTAGGAGGGCACGGCTGACCCGGGGCAGGTTTGTGAGCACCCGGCCACGATGGGAACAGACCAGAGGCAAAGCTCTTGCGAGCTGTCACCTGCTGCCACCGAGCTCCTCACCTGGGAAGGTCTGACTAAAGCACAGGCTGGTGACCTGAAGTCCCCCAGACCCCTGAATATCAGTCTGCAGCTGGGACCACACAGAGCAGAGCAGACAGAAGCCCTGGCGCATTCTCACGTCCCTCGTGCCCAGATCCCATCACGGAGGGGGATCATTCAAAGCACCATGCTGGTTTTCACACGGGGAGCAGCTGCTCCCACCTGGGTATCCATCCCTGCTCACCTGGGCTGTGGCAGTACCTGGGCATTCAGACACGGCCACACAGACCCCTGTGAGGGTCCTGGGGGGCTCGAACCTCGGGGGGACACGAAGGGAGAGACAGAGGCAGCGGAGGGTCCCGCTGTGCCAGAGCCAGCCGGGCTGGGAGATAAAGAGCAGCCAAAGGGCTGAGCCGGTACAGGTGTCCCCAGTTCTCTGCAACACCTCGCGCTCAGGAGACAAGAGGAGACCCCTGAGCCAGGCTTGGGTGTGGGGGACGCTGTGAGGAGGAACCGAGCCCTGGGGACATGGGCAGAGAGAGGAGCTGCCCGTCCGCTGTGCAGCGCCGGACAATCAGGATCTGGGCTCAGGGCTGGGACACAGCATCCCGGGAAAGACAGATCCTGGGAGCACCCCCAGAACCTGTGATTCCCACGTGCAGGGGCAGACATGGACCCAGACTCACTGGCTGGAGGGAGGCAAATGTCCCTCCAGGAACCCAGAGGATCTGTGGGTCCTCCACAGGGACTTAATGATTGGAGATGGAACCCCACTTCTTCTTCCTTCCCCAGCCCATGATAGCCCAGTGAGTCCCACTCGCTCCCAGCCCTCCCTGCTCCAGCCTGATCCCAGGGTTGCAAACAGTCCATATCCCAGCCCCACTGGGCCGAGCATCCCCGGGGCTCCGCTGCACCCCTCCCTGCCTACCTGCCCTGCTGGGGGGGCCCGGGGCAGCGTCCCCACAGCCTCCTCCTGCTCCTCACCCCCTGCCTGCCCGGTGGGCATGCCAGCCCCGGAAACAGGGCCAGCTTTATGGCCGCCACCAGCCCCAAACATATAAAGTTCGTGTGATAATGGGCCAGAGGAGGGATCGTAAAAGCAAATGATTTACAGGCTGGAGGTGGATGCGAGCCGGGGGCGAGCGGCTCAGGGCGCCTGGTGGGAGAAAAGGGACCCTCTTGCCCTGTCTGGGTGCTGCGGGGAGGAGCTGGATGATGTGGAGAGGCTGAGCCCCCAGCCCCACTCGGCACGCAGTCCATGCAGGGCTCGGACCCGGACCTGTCCCGCAGTCTCTCCACTCACACAGCCCGCACATCTCCAAGACCTGTGAGCACCGTTGTGCCCGCAGCCCGTTCGTGTGCAGGACAACCCACGCGTGACTCTGACCCGCACCCAGCCTCACCACGCACACCCCACGCGCGTCCAGGAACCCAATCCCCCACCGCACGGAACCTCTGCTTCGTTGCACACTCGCAGCCCCTGCGCATCCGAGGGACCCCGCGTCCCTTCAGCAAACACCCCACGCGTGTCCAGGACCCTCCATCCCCACCGCTCACGAGTGATCAGGACCCCTCGCCCCCCTCGTCCCGCGCGTGTCCCCCCGCCGCGCAGCCCACCCGCGCCGCGTTCCGCCGCCGTCCCGCAGCCCACGCGTGTCCGCGCCGGGCGGACTCACCGCGCTGCCGCCGCCGCTGCCGCCGGTCCATCCGCCCGCGGAGAGCGAGCGCGGCGGGGGCAGCCCCGGGGCGGCGAGCGGGGCAGCCCCGGCCCCGCAGCCGAGCCCCGCGCCGCGGGCAGCGGGAGCGGCGGGGGGGCCCCCGCGCTCGGTGGGAACGGGAGGCTGGGAGGAGGGAGGAGGAGGAGGAGGGATGGAGGGAGGAGGGAGGGACCTGGCGCTGCCCGGGAGCATCGCGCTCCCCCTCGCTCTGCGCTGCCTTCCCGGAGCTCTTAACGCTTTACCCAAGTGGCGTCATCCCGCTGAAATGGACTCGGCCCATTAGCGGCCCCGCAGAGCCCCGCAGCGCTCCCCAGGCGCCGCTGCCGCCCAGCCCCGCCGCGGGATGAACACCCGCTATCTAAACGTTTCCGTCTGCCCCGGGCTCCGCGTCCCCCTCCCGCCCCCACTGGGGTGGCCCCGCCACCTCCCGGCCCGGGGTCCCACCCCCTGTGCCCACCGGCACAGCCCCCCAGCCGGGCATTCCCCTCGGGGACCCACATCAGCATCACGGGCACCGTGGCGGTGGGTTGGGGTCAGTGTGACACCGCGGGAAGGCTGAGCCGGGCTGGGCTGCAAAGGGCCGGGAGCGACTCTCCCGGGATCTGTCACCTTGGGCTTGATCCGTAAATCGCTGTGAAACGGGGACAGTCACCCCAAAGAATCATCAAAAAGGTCGGAAAAGACCTCTTAGATCATCAAGTCCAGTCTTCTCCCAGCTCACCTCTTCCCAGGAGGCATCAGAGAGTGCCCAGACGCTGCTCATTCCCAGCATTTCCCAAAAGTCCAAACCAACACCTGAATTAGCTCCTGCACTCAGAGCAGAGAGGCTGGGAAGGGGCTTTTCTGTACTGAAACCCACAGAACCAGCACACAAACATCCCACTGTCCCAGAAACAAAAGGTGAAGACTCACGCAGGACCTGGATCTTCCACCCCAGAGGTTTTCCTGGGTCCCTGAATGCTCCCTCCTTGCTGTTTTCCTGGCTCGGGAGCACCAAGGATCATTGTGACACCCCTCAACCCCATGTGTAAGTAAATTGGACCTGGTTTGCCTCTCCCAAATACACAAGGTCACCTTGACGACACTGGACATCACCCATGGGCCCCACCAGAGCCCCCACCCTCCCCTCCTTCCTCTCAACACTTCCAGGGTGGTCACCCATCCTTCCTGGGAGTGTTCACTGGATGAGCGAAGCAACACCCCAGCTCAGGGAGGGCTTACAAGCTGCTCCAAGGCACAAAGCTGAAGCCATTGAGCCCCCAGGCAGGTGCCCAGCAGCACGGGACCCCTGCGGTGGGCAGGTCCCCGGGATCTGGGGCGGTGAGAGCAGGATGGGGAATGAGGGAAAGAGAAGGACCTGGAATAAAGATGACAAATCCAGCTCTGCCGCTTGTGCCTCTAACAAATGGGGACAAACCAGTGTGATCCCAGGGACCTCAGGGGCTCCCTCCCAGCTGATGCCAGAAGAAGCACTGGAATCCTCCCCATCTGGGGCCAGTGACTCCACTGTCCCATATGGTGCCCAGCTGAGCCTTTCCAGCTTAATTTTCAGTCATTTCTGGGCTGAGCGTTTCTCCATCTCCATGGGATCCCACTAGGGATGCTCCTCCAGGAGTTTCTCCAAGAGGAACGAGTCCCTGACAGCATCCCTCAGCCTCGGCTCCAGCTCAGAGCCCTCAGGCTGCATCCCTCTGCGCTCCCACCGGCCCCTCCTCTTCTCCCCATCGCTCCGTCTTTAAAGGCGCAGAAAGGATCCGAGCTGCCCAATTCCCAGCGACTGCCAGCTGGCTGGGAGCACCTGACTCCTGGGGGAGCAGCACGTGTGATGTCGTCCCTTTCTCCCAGCCCAAATCTCTCACTCCCACCTTGAGGTGCCGGTGATTCAGGCTTCCCTCGCTGGCTCCCAGCATCCTAGCACAGCCTGCGTCGTGCTCAGCCAGCGCCGCTTTATTCCTCGCTCGCTGCCGAGGGAGGGCCGAAAAGGCATGAATGCGGAGCTCCCGGGAGGAGTGGGAGGGTGGGAAGCGGAGGGAGAATAGCAGCCTCCTGGTGAGTTATTGACCGCAGCATCGCTCGAGAGGAGGGCTGGGAACCCGAGGGCGTTTGCAAAGCAGGAAACTTTGCTCCCAAAGGAAGGGTCTGGGACTGAGCACCTGGCAGGGTTCGTGGGGGGGGGGGGGGGGGGGGGGGGGGGGGGGGGGGGGGGGGGGGGGGGGGGGGGGGGGGGGGGGGGGGGGGGGGGGGGGGGGGGGGGGGGGGGGGGGGGGGGGGGGGGGGGGGGGGGGGGGGGTTGGCTGTTGGGAGAGGGATGTGGTTCCCCCCGTGATGAGCTGTGGCAGAGGAAGGTGTGAGACTTGCGGAGGTTTCTGGTGCTCTCTCCCTGTGCAGGGTGTGTGGGGAGAGGGGGATTGAACAGCCCTCCCTCAGCTCACGCTGTGCCCCACACTCTGCTGCCTCTGCTGCTCCTCAGCCTCTACCTGCAGCTATGCCAGCTCCTCTCAGGTCACCTTTTGGATTGGTTTCACTGCTCGTCCCCGTTGGAATCTGCCACCTTTAACCCCTCGAATGCCCCCTGGGGCCCTGCCCAAAGGGATGTCCCACTTCTATTTGAGGCTGTCAGAGCATCTCCTGCCTGGGACACACCGGCATCGAGATGGCAGCAGCGCATCCTGGAGTTCCCTGCTCCAGCTGAGCCTGCTCAGCAGCTTCCCAGCTCCTGTTGCAGACCCCTGTATTTGAGGAGCCCCCACCCCCAGCAATCCCCACAGGTCTCCAGCAATTCCTCCCCACTTTTCTCCTTCCACTCCCCCTGCACATCCCAAACACTCCAAAAAACACGGGGAGTCATTTGCTTTCCTTCCTCTTCCCAACAAGTGTTCCTCTAGATCCACACCTTGCTCACAAATCCAAACGAGCTCAGTCTGGAACCTGGAGAGCTTAGTTGTGATTTTAAAACAACCAGGATTGCTCAGCACCATCTTCCACACCCCCTCCAGCCCCGCCTGTGCCCACAGCCGGACAGTTCACTGCTGGGAATCGGCCTGGGAGCGGGCAGTGGAGAGGAGGATATCCCAGAGCGAGGCTCAGGATGTCTGATCTGTCCCGGTGCTGTTTGCCAAGCCTGGGCTCAGGGGGAGGGTAATTCACCTCCAGTTAAAGATGATGCAGAGGGGAGGGAGAGAAAAAAGGGGAGAGGAGAAAGAGAACACGCGATTCC
>NW_020955576.1:586334-595675 GCF_003031625.1 Empidonax traillii
AAACGCCATGGTTTGCAGGGATGCAGCTCCACGGCCCCCGGAGCTGAGCCCGCCTCTCTGGGAGCCGGATCCGGAGCTCCGAGCTCAGCCCGCAGCGCCCGGAGGTGTAGTCATTGACTGCAATGAGAGCTTCCCTCTGAAGATGGAGCCAGGCAGCATAAAACATCAATAAAGCGCTCAGGATGCGTCCCTTAATGAGCTGAGATCGTAACACGCTGCCAGAGCCTGCCAGAGCTGCCCATTCTGTCGGGAGAGAGGAGCAGATCCTGCTGGGGAAGTGTTAAGTGGGTCCTGCTGACTCATTGATGCAGATGGATCCGGCTCCGTGCCCAGGCAGGAGGAGCTGTCTCGGGGGGCAACAGCCGGTGCCCAGAGCGAGCAGGTACCCGGCACCTCAGCCCATCCCGAGGGGGATGGAATGGCAGAGGGGATTTTTCCCCACGAGGTCCCTTCCCAAAGCCACATCCCCCTCCCAGCACAGAAACCAGAGCAAAGACGTGGCTCCAAAGGTGAGAGCCCAGCCCTGAGCTACTGAGGAGCCCGAGGAGGGTGGGTGAAGAGATGATGCATCAGTCACAGAGACACCAAGGGGATGGTCAGTACAGGCATATCCTCACTGGAAAACTCTGAACTCCATTTTCCAGCTCCCTGGCAGTGCCTGTGGTAGAGCTCTGCAGCTGGATCCCTCGCAGATGAAGGGCATAGAGTGAAGACTTCTCATTCCCACCAGGATTGGGCTGTCTTGGGCCACAGGTGGGTGATGTGTATGTCCCCACCCAAAACACACTGCTACACACATCGGGGGATCAAGTGACAAAGGGTTTGCACCCTCCTGATCCTGAATGTCCAAAAAAAAAGCCCTCAGGGCACTGGTCCTTTGGCCAAGTCTCACCCTGCATCTACAAGGCACATGTTCCTCACCCAGCCTGTGCCTGTGTGGCACCTTTAGCCCTCCTTTGATGAGGGTGTGATGCTCCCATGAGTGTCTCTTCTGCCCCCAAGCCCTCAGGCCCTTCTCTTTCCCTGGATTCTCTGCCCCGTGATCCCTGTGATGCTCCTTGAGTGGCCCCTGGTCTTTCCTGGGAGCAGTCACCACCCACTGCTCCAGGTCTTCTTCAGACTTCCCAGCAGTCCCAGACTGGGCTCCACCACATGCACCAGGAATCCCATGTGCTCCAGGAATCCCACATGTTCCAGGTATCCCATGTACACCTGGTATCCCTCCTGCTGATGCCCAGGGGTGCTCAGCTCTCTGCTGAGACCACCTGCTCCACCAGCTCTCCCACCTCTTGCCGCCTGCCAAGCCCACCTCCCTGCCCCGAGCATCCTCCCTCACCTGGGTACCACCTTTCCCACTCCCCACCAAGCCCCACGGAACAAACCTCTCTCCCCAGGCATGGGGGGAAGGCAGCTCCCCCCAATTTCTTTGCCTGCAGCACTCTGAGTCCCCGTTTCAATGTCACTTTAACTCGAGCGCGCGTGTGCCGGGGAGAAGGGCTCCGTGTTAAATTGCCAATCTGGTCACATGCTGCTGGGATTTGGCCGTAGCTAAGCAGCGCCACCCCCGCATTCACTTTTTTGGCTGGTGACTCCTCTGCTCGGCGTAAGGCAGAGCCGGCGAAGAATAGGAGAAACCGGAGGGGGAAGGAAGGGGGGGGGGGGGAAAGAAAGAAAAGAAAAGAAAAAAATTAAATAAATAAATAAGAAAAAACCGGGCGAGTCATTGTGAATGTCAGGAGCTCCTCGGCTGCGGGTGTGACACCGATCCTCCCCCTCCAAACTCGCTCCGGGTGAGAGCCAAAGAGAGGATTTCATTAGGATCTGGTAGCAAGCTATTTTCAGAGCTGACATCCTACCCACCGCTAAAAATAGCCGGTCCCCTCCACGCAAACCAGGGTTTCTGTTCTCCTAAACTTTAATAAACTTCGGCAAGGCTCAGACCTTCCTTTCTCCCCACACTTTGCTCCCTTCCTTGCTCCGGTCCCTCCCATTATTCCTCGCCTTCCCTCTTCACCGTCCCTCATTTCCCAGGTGTCTTCTTTGCTCCGGTCTCGCTTCTGAGAGGTGATGTCACCATGGCAGGGCTGGGGATTGGAGGGCTGGGGTCACCTCCTTCCCAAAAACAGTGTCCTGCACCTGAGACAGGGACTCTAGGAGGCCGGGCAAGCAGAGGGTGCTTGAGCCCCCTGAGATACTGCCAGGCACAGGCAGGGATCCTGGAGCATCCCTCTGGATCCTCAAGCTCTGAGGAGCATCCTGAAAAGAGGTACTGCCTGTTACCCCAGGGTATCATCTCCACCAAAGGAAGATGCTTCGCTTTGTACCTGATGCTCATGTGGAAACGATCCCAGGATCATTCTAGGGTCGTGAAAATGATCCCATGATCATTCCAGGATCATGGAAATGATCTCAGGGCCTGTGGCTGGGCTGGGCTCAGGGGGTGGGTGAACTGAGCATTGCCAGCATGACACTGTACCCCCCTTTAGAGACCAGGGCCAGCACTCAGCCACAGTCACCTCTAAGAGGGCTCTCCTTAAAGCCCTGTGTAGCCTAAAAACTGTGTCCCTAAAAACCCCAGCCCTCCCTCCCCAGGGCCCACGGAGCCGCTGCAGCTACTGATCCCCCCTCCTCTTCTGGCCCCCCTCCCTCCTCGGAGGGGCTGCTCACAATTCCCTCCCTTCATTAGCTCTGCCACCTCCGAGGCAGGTACAGGTATTTATAGCCAGCACCTGCCCCCTCCTCCCGGCTCTTTCACAGACAACACAAGTTTAACTCTTTCCCATGCTCCACTTGCCTGCAGTCCAGCTTGGTGGTCCAAAAATCCCACAGCTTGGAAGAACCAAGCCCTGCAGACACTTGCTGCAGTCAGTGCATGCACCCTCCCTGTCCCAGCCCCAAATCTTCCCTGTCTCCGTGGTCCCAGCCCCAAATCTTTCACTTCTGCCTGGTCCCAGCCTCAAACCTCCCACTTTTCCCTGGTCCCAGCACAGTGGAGCCTCAGCAGAGGCTGTGACCATCTGGGCTCTGCTGCTTCTTAGGACTGAGCAGAGGTTCATCAGGAGACACCTTCCCTGCTCATCCCAGCTTCCCAAGACAGCAGGGACCACCATTCTCCCCAGGGAATGTCGCACCCGTCCCGCAGCACACGGGCAGAGCCGCTGGGCACAGCCTGGCACACCATCCAGGGGGAGGGGTCCCGTCTCGCTGGCTCATCCCGGTGCTCCGCTCCCCTTCTCCCTGCTCCGCGGCCCTTCGGAGCCCTGGCCGCCGGCCAGGCAGCCATTTCCTGGTAATCTAATAGCTGCAGCAGATGAACTGAAAATGCATTTCCTGCCACCGTGCTGTAAAATTTTTATTAATGTAAGGAGAGAAGGCAGCGCTGGCTCCCAGCGCCCGGGGCCGTGCTGGGGCAGCGGGGGCTCGGCACAGCCACCGGGGCTGGGGGCTGGCAGCGGTGCCCTGGTGATGCTGTGGGAGTTTGGAGGTACAGGGAAACTGAGGCACGGGCAAGGGAAGTACCCTGAGTGGAAGTAAAATCGTTCAGCAGGTCCCTGCCACCTCCTCGGGCTGATGGATCACCGGGGGTGGGTTCACACCCCGAGCGCTCTCTCCAGACCCCGCAGAGCTGTGTCCTTGAAGCCCCTGATTCAGGATCACTGGTGCTGTTGGTCCTTGTCCCTGGTGGTTGTGTCCTCGGTGAGGATCCCGGCTGGCACGGGCAGTGTGCAGGGAGGGATGGAGGCCCTGGCAGATGGGCAGCGCCGGCGGGAGACCTGCCACACTGTCATCTACACGGCACCTCATCCGCCTCCCGCCTGGCTCCGCGGCCTCGGCTGACCCTTCCCAGCTGGCAGAGGGACATCCCAGTTAAAATGTTCCATTAAGAGCAAGGAACAGCCTCGAGGAGACAGTAAAGAGTGACCACCATCCCGGAGCTCGCCAGGGAGGGAGCAGAAGAGTTTGCCAGGGAGGAGAAAGGTGTCCCCCCACTTGCTGTGCCCGCACAGGATCCACAGCCCTCAGGGGCTTTGTGAAGGACCCTCAGGGCCAGCAGCCAGCTCAGCATCCCTCCCACGCCCCCTCAGCATCCCCTCCCCACCTACCCTCAGCCCCACATCCCACCTGGACCGTGCCAGGCTCCACTGGGTGACATCCCTGTGGTGACATCCCTGCGGTGACATCACTGTGGCCATGGAAGGGGGCAGCCCCGGGGCCAGGGGCTGGAGCCTTGTCCACAGCCCTTTTCCCACCCCAGAGCCTGCTCCCTGAGCCAAGGCAGAGCTAAATTGGAAAAACACACACAATGACCTCTTGTGGAATGTAGTATGAATATTTGATAGCTCTAATGTAATCATATCCAATCGATACCGGCAGGAATATCTTCCCCCTCCCTCCCCACACTCTCACTCTGCCCTGTCCCTTCCTCTCTCTCCCTCTCTCTCCCTCGCTCTCCCTTTCATTAATGCATTCTCCACTTTACATTATTTATTAACTTCCTTCCTTTTTTTTATTTAGAAAAAATAAATTAAATAACGGTGGTTATCTCAGGCCCTCCTGCCCGAGCGCTCTCGGGCCTGGCAAAAACTTTTCTGACCTTCCCTCACCTCCTCACCTCTCTCTGCTGAGACAGAGGCTCTGCCCCAGGGCCAGGACCCCCTGACACCCCATCCCTCAGTGCCCCCCCAGCCTATCCCACTCCCCTCTGTGGGCACCTGCTCTGTTGGGAGCTCCCAAATCCCCTTGGAATATCCACCCCTCACACATGACGTGAAGATTCCCAAAGCCTGGAACAAGCTCCCGAGGTGCTGTCAAGACAGGAAAGGGGGGATCTGCTCCTCCCTCCAGGCTGTCAGTGGCAGAGGATTCCCCCATTGCCCCCAAATGGATCCAGAGGAGCAGGGAGGGACAAACTGCAGTGATTTGATGCTCCAGGGCCTCACACACCCAGCTCCTGCTTCTCAGGAAAAGCCTCTTCCAAGACAGGCATCAAGGCTCCATTGGAGGTGTGTGTGTGAGTGGGGGGGGGGAGGGGGGGTGCACCAGTGCCCCCCAGCTGCCCACACCCCCCAAAACCCACGTTTCAGCAGTGGCTGGAGCTTGTCCAGCTGCACATTCCACCTCCCAGCGAGGTGGGACACACAAGCAGAAGGAACAAGAGGTTAAAACACAGCAGGAGGAGGGGTCTGCTCCCAGGAGGGGTCCTCTCCCACACCAGCACAGTGCAGGGTGAACCCCAGCCCTGTGCCCACCCTCCCTGACACCCCCAGAGCTGATGGCAGAGAGTGGCAGAGATGGGATGTGAAAGGGGAGGGGGAGGATGAAGTTCCCTGGATGCAGCTGGGCTCTTCCCCCAGCAACTTCCAGGGCTTCCCAGAGCAGACAGGGATGTCCTGGAAGTCCAAGGATGCTCCCCAGGGATGCACCTGTCCATGCTGCACTACCAAGGTGGGATGAGCACAGGGGGTTCACTGGGGTGGGGACAACCCCACCATCTGCCTTTGTGCCCACCCCTCAAGGCCACTTATGAGGACAAAGAGACCCCAGGCTGGAAATCCACATTCCTCAGCCCCCAAATCTGCTTTGGGGCAGGAAGAACATCCACCCCACACACAGAAGGGGAAATTCTGGCTGTGTAAAGGGAATTTCTCAATTCTCACCCTCCCTCATCTCATGGGGAGGCTTGGGAAGGTGCAGCTACTGCCCCATCCCTGCACCAGCACCCCTGTTCCTCCTGGGACAGCCCATTTTCCCAGGGCAGGGAATGTGAGGATGAAGATTTTCTTATAGAGGCAAAGTGAGGCTGAAGGTTTTATTATTTTCCAGGTGTGGTGGGAGTGAGAGACTAGGAGAGGACCTGCTGCTCCACAACAAATGCCTGGGCTATGAAGCCTAAAGGAAGGACTTTGACTTTGCCTGTCCTGGTCATCTCCTCCCTTTCTGAATGACATCACCAAGCACACATCCATGGAAATCAGGAAATTAAGTCAGTTCATGGTTCCTGACTCAGTTTACCACTTCTGACAGGTGTGATGGCTTATCCTCATCCTGTGGTAATTTGGGAGATGCTACGGGAGATGTGGAAGACCCTCAGGGCATGGTCAGAGGAGGAGTTGTTTTCCAGTACACCATGATCCAAAGCATCTTCACCAGGGATCATTCCAGGAGGCAGGGAGGAGGACAAGGATCCAGCCTCGGTGTCTGTCCCCGGGAAGCTCGAGGGGACATGTGGGATTTCAGCTGGGAAAAGGCTTCGGAAAATTGCAGGCTCCCTGGGGAAAGCATGTCCAGATCCATCTGGGTCTGTTTGGAGGGAGCAAATGATTCTCCATCCCTAAGGCTGAGGGATGAGGGCTTCCTGCTTCCCAGCTTCCAGGAGCTGCATTTCCCCACAACGGGATCTCAATGAACCGCGGCTGCTCGGGGCACAGGGGAGGAGGAGCCACCCCCGACTCCCAGAAAAGGGGCTGCAGCGCCGGTGGGGGACCTGGGGGACAGGGACAGCTCTCCGACAGCTCTCCGACAGCTCCCCCATCACCCTTGGACGTGCCGGCGCTGCCATCGCCCGTCACCACCGCCCGGCTCCCGGCACGGCCGCGTTTTGCTGAAGCAGGAAAATCGATAGCGGCTGTCTGCCGGTGGCCAGCCCGGGGGGGAAGGGGTCGGGGGGGATGAGAAAGGGGCTGAGGCAAGGGGGGAGAAATGGAGAAGGCACAGAGGGACCCCAGGGACACGGTAAAAGGCAGCAGAACCGCGTGGCGGGAGAAGGTTCGGATGGAGGAGACCGGCAAGGATTTGTCTGCCGTGTTGGGGGGGTCTGGGGGATTCACCCTGCGGGTGCAGCCCCCTCCTCCCGCCCCTCCCCGGCAGAGCCGCGGCTGCTGCCGGAGACACACGGGAACCCACAGAGACTCTGCTCTAATGCGAATCACTTATTGACCCTGCGGAGCCGAGGGCGGCGGGAGATGGAGAGGAGGAAGTGTAGGCAAAGAGCTCCAATTAGCAGCACCGGGGCTATATTTTATCCTCCGGAACAGGTCCCGAGCCGGCCGGCAGAGAGCCAGTGCAGGGGCTGCTGCACCACGGGGGGCACCTGGCCCTGCCCAGAGCTCAGGGACCCCCGATATGCTGGGATATGCTGGGAGAGATGAGGAAATTTACTGAGACGGCTGGAAAAAACTCCTCCATGGCAGAGGAGCAGGAGGCAGAAAAGCTGCTGAGACTTGAGGCCTGAGAGAGGAGGTTTGGGAGCCTCCTGCGATGCCTTGGATGAGAGAAGTTGGAGTCTCCTGCACGAGGACCATCACCAGGGGGATCTTGGGGGACACCTACATTCCCTCCTGTCCTTACCTAAGGAGGGGACACCCAAAGGTGCTGCAAGGAAAAGATCACGGAGAGCAAAGGCTCCATTTCTGATGGAGAGATGATCCTGTTGTCTTTCTGCTCCAGCATCTCTCTCTGGAACCTCCAGCATCCTCATTTACCCTGCAAAGCTCCCAGGAACTCATCTCCTGAGCCCACCTAAATGTGCCTCCCAACCCAATGATCCTGGGGGACAAGGCAAAGTCTCACCTCCCCCAGTCATCCCGATATCCCAGGGAAGATGCTCTTCCCAGGAGAGCTTCAGAAGCTTCCTGAACAGGTCCAGCCCCCACCACACATTCCCCTTTCCTTGAACCACATCCCTGACTCCAGACAGGGAGCAAGGGAACCACAAAGCCCCCAGCTCCCCCATCTATGGCACATATTCCACGCCCCACATGTATTTCCCTCTTCAGGGACATGTTCCCACGTGGAGGAAGGAGAGACTTTCCAAGCTGATGGTTCTTGTCAGGAGCCATGGGAGGAGCTCCTGGCATTGCTCAGACCAGCGAGCACACATCTCTGCCCTGCTGGGGTCTGTGACAGCCTCAGACACCACTGGATGGGACCACCCCAGGTGGGACCTGCCTGGATGAAGAGGGTGAAGGTCTGTGAGAAGAGCACAACTCACACCTGAGCCCAGATCCATATATATGGGTTCTCCCTCTCCATGGTCCCACTGGCAAGGGGTGACCCACAGGTCCCAACCACACCGTGGGGTTTGGAGGTGACACCAGGGCAGGGAGGGAGGAACCTGGGTGCAAGGAGATGCTTTCCTGGTGGATGTCCCACCAAGAGCTGGGGACAAAGGGAGCAGAGGGGGCCGAGGCAGCTGGAAGAGGCGGCCCCCAGGCCAGGCTAATCGGAGAGAAACCGTGACGTAAGGCCAGGGGGGAAGCAGGGTCACAGCCTTTCCCAGGCTCCGCCGTGCTCCACTCTCCGCTTCCCTGCCAGTTTATCAGCCCCTGGAACGCGACCAAGGGAACATCGGCCAGGACAGAACAAACAAACATCCGAGTTTGGGCTTCCTTCCTTCCTTCAAATAACCAAAAAAAAAAAAAAAAAAAAAAGAGAGAGAGAAATGGGGAATTAAATTAAATTAAAAATGACTGAAACAAGTCAGATAAGTAAGCATTTGTGTTTCCATGGGGACGTGATGCATTCCTGGGAGTGGGAGCCTGGCCTCAGGGACAAGAAACACCGGAGCAGCAAATGATGCCACAAGTGGCCCCATGAGCAGCCCACGGCTGTGCCCGAGGGAGCAGCACATGTCCCTTGGCTCTGATAGCCCTTGGATCACTAGAAAATCTCCCTGGACTCCCAGGTCCCCAACACACAGTCACCAGGACCTCCCAGCCTGTTTGGAGGGAAAGGCCTGGTCAGAGAGGTTGTTTCCCTCTTTCTGTTTCATTCCAACAGCCTTGCAGCAGGGGTAGGTGAGGACCAGACAGCTGGAGCTCTGGCCCATGGACCCTCCTCTCCTGGAGCTTTCTAGAAGATCTTTTTGATTTTCCTTGGATCTTGCTGTGCTGTGTCATCCACAATGGGTTTTGTTGGGTTACATCATTCATGTTGGGTTGTGTTGTGCCACTCTCACTGGGTTGGGTCATTTATGTTGAGTTGGGTTACGTTGGGTCATTCTTGTTGGGTTGGGTTGGGTCATTCCTGCTGGGTCTTTTGTGTCAGGTTGGGTTGTGTTGGGTCAGCTGGGTTGGGTCGTTCATGTCAGGTTATACTGAGGTGGGTTGGGTCATGTTGTGTTGGGTCATGTTGTGTTGGGTCACGTTGTGTGTGGTCATTTGTGTTGGGTTCCACTGGATCATTTTGGTTGGGTTCCTTTGGATCATTCATGTTGGGTTGGGCTGGCACGGGTCATTCATGTTCCACCACCCACAGTGACACTTTCCAGAACTTTTGTCCTACAAACCACTTCCAGGAACATCCCCTTGGCTCAGCCGCCCTTGGTTTCTGCTGCTCTCGTG
>NW_020955576.1:595725-682044 GCF_003031625.1 Empidonax traillii
GGTTATACTGAGGCGGGTTGGGTCATGTTGTGTTGGGTCACGTTGTGTTGGGTCATTTGTGTTGGGTTCCACTGGATCATTTTGGTTGGGTTCCTTTGGATCATTCATGTTGGGTTGGGCTGGCACGGGTCATTCATGTTCCACCACCCACAGTGACACTTTCCAGAACTTTTGTCCTACAAACCACTTCCAGGAACATCCCCTTGGCTCAGCCGCCCTTGGTTTCTGCTGCTCTCGTGGAAAGAGTAGCAAGATTTCCTGGAAAATGTGAATTCCCTGTCCTGACTTTGTCCTAGAAGATCCCCCACGTGCAAAGAGAAACCTGTGTATGCTCTGCACGTCACCCAAAGCACTGCATGACATCAGCACTGACACCAGCAGCTCCCAAAAACCCCGTGGGGAGGGAAGGGGGACAGATTCCTTGCATGACCCGATGGAGGCTGCCCGTGCAGGATCCAGAGTCCCTTTCCTCCACGTGGGGCAATGGGAGCCCTACAGAGTGGGAGCCACTGGCAGGGACTGGCAGGGCCTTTCCCAGGCAGAGGGCTAATTCCGGATGCCCTGGACCGGATGCGGGATCTCGTCACCAGCACCCGCTGGAGAAGGGAAGAGCATTGTGTGGGCTGTTGCTTTTTTTAAAGCCGTCTGTGACCCCGGGAGTAGCAGCGTGTGAGTGAGGAAGGAGGGGAGAAGAGGGAGGGCAGAAAATTCCCAGGTCCCAGCTCTCTCTGGGAAATCCCCAGAAAGCTCCCAAGCACTTTCTTTCCCAGCACGTGAGTTCCTACATGCTGAGGCCACGCAGCAGGTGCATCTCCAGGGCAGCTGGGGGGGATGTGTCAGCCCCTCCGAGGGGGCGTGGCGCTGCCTGTCCCCATCCCACCGCACCCTGCGGGGCACAGGAGGGACCACAAATCCCGGTGAGCTCTGGAGAGCGTGCTCAACACCCCGAGGAGAAACAGCCCCGTGAGCACGAAGCATGGGACATCCCAATGCTGCTGCGCTGCCCATCCCAAACGCAGCCACTGGGACACCACGGGAGGGGGATAGCTCTTCCCCAGAGCCCCCCAGATCCCCGAGAGCTGCCCTGCAGCTGAGTCACTCGTTAATCGCCTTTACTGGCATCCATTGCTCCCGTCGGGAACACGCCTGGATCCCGCAGGCACCCGGCGGGCTGAGGGGCTGTGCCAGGGCACGGTGGGACAGGGGACAAGGGCTTCCTGTCAGGAAGGTCCAAGGGACAGGCGGCAGGCACTGCCCGAGCACGAGGAGCACGGGGTCCGTCACCGCATCCGCTGCCTCCTCCGGGGATCCGGCACCGGGGCACGATCGCACCCCGGGAAGGGCCCGCGACAAATTCTCATGGAGGCCGGGATGCCTCTGCCGTGAGCTCACCCAGTGACTAACTTGTTTATCTCCCGCGGGAGCTGCACCGAGGTTTTTGGGAAGCGGCAGATCCCCGACAACTCTGCCTGTTCCAGGCACCGCCCCCCATCCCTTTCCTGAAAAACGCTCTCGGAAATGGGGAATCCGCGGTGGCACCACTGCGTCCCCTCGCTGCGAGGGCAACGCGGGCAGCGGCTCCTCTGCCTTCTGCCAGAGCCGCACACCCGGGAGTGCCACGGCAGGGAAACTGGAAAGGCTCAAAACACCTGGATTTTGGAAAACCGGGCGTGGAAATTCCGGCACAGCACTGGGGAGAAGCTCCGGGTGCTTCTCCGAGCTGGTTTGACTGCGCAGGTAACGCGCTGAGACCTCATCCTGCCCCATTCCCAAACCCGGGAGACACCACATGGACCTCATCCTGCCCCATTCCCAACATGGCAAGGCACCATCACGTTTAAGCACAGAGGAAGATGTCCCTGGAAGTGTCCAAGGCCAGGTTGGACGGGGTTGGGAGCAATCCAGTCTAGTGGAAGGTGTCCCTGCCCGTGGCGGGGCGGGTGGAAATGGATGGGCTTAAGGTTCCTCCCAACCCAATCCGTCCTGGAATTCCCTATGTCTGAGAGGTTTAACCTAATCCCCAGGTAACCACAGCCCAGGGCTCCAGAGCCACCACGTGTCATCCATTCTCAGGGAGTCCCCAGTGCCTCCTGCCGCTCCCATTTTCGGGTCTGGGGCTCCTTCTGATCTACCATCTCGGTCCCACGACCCTGCCCCCGCGGATGCTTCGTGCTGGAGAACAACCTGGAGCACCGGGGACTAGGACCCGGCGGGGTCCTGCCCGGGATGTGGGGCTGGGATCGTGTCCCGGGGGGAGCGGTGGGAGCGGGATCCGGGGGGCTGCAGCCCCACCGCCGGGCCGAGGCGGCCCTCCAGCGGGCACCCGCTGCCTTCCCCGCCTACGAGCCGCTGCTCCGGTGCCTTTTGGTGGAAATCAGCGTTTTATAACCCGAAAGGTGGTGTCTGTATCTCGCCCCCGCCCCTTTCTCCTCCCCCTACCGGCCACCTGCAGCGGGGCAGGACAGGGACAGGGAAAAGTGGTAGGGACAGGGAAAGGGGCAAGGCAGGGGCATGGGAAGGGACGGGGACAGGACAAGGATGGAGCAGGGATAAGACAGGGATCAGGACAGGGCAGGGACAGGACCGGGACTGGGCAGCGCCGCCCCGCCCGGCCGCCAGGGGGCAGCTCCTCTCCGCGCCCCGCTCCGTGCCCTAAGCCAGTCACCGCTCTGCCGACCCCGTGCAGTCGGGACACGCACGTCTCTATGGTGTGGGTGCGCGGCGCTCTATCCGCCCCCCCTCCCCGCTCTCTATGGCGCAGGCGGTGCTCTGTCCCGCGGCCTCCCGGTACCGGGGCCATCCTGGGCCGCTCCCATCCCGCTCCTATCCCGCTCCCGGCCCGGCGCCATCCCCGGCCCGCCCCGGCTTTATGCTTTGCGGGCGCTCTGCCCCGCGCATCTCTATGGCGGCGGCGGCGGCCCCGCCCCGGGGCGGCCTGAGGCGGCCCCGGCCCCGCTCCCGGCCCGGCCCCGCCGCCGCCCGCGGGCTCTGGGGCCCGGCAGCGCCGCTCCGAGCACCGGGGCCGGGCCCGGGGAGCCGCCCAGGTGGGTCGGGTGGCGGCGGGCCCGCCTCGGGCTCCGTCCGCGGAGAGCCCCGTTCGTAACGTGGCTTTTTTTCCCCTTGTTTTGTGTTCCCCCCTAAAGGGTGCCCGACGCGCCGGTTCCCTCGATGTGTGAGAGCTCCCGAGCGGCGCGTTCGGCCTGCGGGGCGCAGGGAGCAGCGGCGGCAGCAGGAGGAGGAGGAGGAGGAGGAGGAGGAAGGAGCAGGGAAGAGCCGGGAGCGGCAGTGGAGACCCTCGGGAATTCCATCCGTTCAGCATCGCAAGCCTCGCTCCATCACCCCCCAGCTCAGCCCCGCGCCCGCAGGGCCCCAGGTGACACAGACACGGGGTTCGGGCAGCGATCGACACAGATCCCGTGGTTTTTCCCTCCTTTTTTTTTTTTGTTGTTTTTTTGTTTTTTTTTGTTTTTTTTTGTTCCCCCTCTTTCCCTAGAAAAAAAAAACAACTGTCCCTGCCCGGGAGAGCTGCCTGGCCTGTCTGTGCCCGGCCAGGACCCAGGGCACATGCATGAAGTGATTACAAAATAGAAATTTATTCCAGTAACTCTCGCCCTGGGGGTTCTGCCATGAGGGTTGGTTGCTTTGCTAGGGGAAAAAAAAAAAAAAAAAAGGGAATTAGAGCTTGTTTCTCTTAAGACGTGCTGCCTGGAAGGACTTTACTCGGGATAGGTGCAAACAGAAGAGCTGAAATAAGGTTCTGGGAATGGGGCCTGGAGTCAGGTGGTCGGTGTGAAACAGGGGGTGAGCAGATAATTCCCTTTACTTCCAGGAAAATGAAGTAGCTGTGAAGCTGGCAGTGCCTGGGATGTCTTTATTAGCTCCTTAATTTCATTGAAATCCCACGTGGGGAAGGGCTGGAAGGGGAATCTGGTTCCTGACAGCTGAGATCTGATGGAGTTGTCTGGGGTGGGGGGGAACAGAAGCTCAGCAGGGAACAACCAGTCTGGCTTTTGTCTCTGTGGTAATTAATTGTAATTAACTGGGTCAGCTGGGGCTGTTAAACTCTGCCTGTGTCCTGTCCAAGAGGTGCTGCCATCCTGGGGGTTCTGGTTTGTCCCTTGGGGTTGTGCTCTCTGCCTCTTTGGCTCTGTCACAGCCCTCAAGGCAGCTCAGCCTTTGCAGAATTCCTCTTTTCCTCACTGTTCCCTCCACTGCAGGGAGAACTGGCAGGTCGAAGGAGCCCTTTGGAGCCAGGAGGCAGCAGGACATGAGATTTGCAGACAGGGTTTCCCAGGCTGCTTGAAAACCAATTTCTTTTCCCTTTCCCTCTCTTTGAGGCTGTTGTGCTGCTGACATTTCCCAGTTTATTACAGATCAGAACCCTTGGCTCTCTGACCAGGTGCTTCCAGAAGTGAGAGAGGCTGTGTGAGTGGGAGCAGATGAATGTTTGAAATGTTTTTCATGGAAAACTCATTCATTTTTTGGTTTTTTTTCCAGAGGAGCTGGACAAACAGGCTGGATGTGCTGGAGCAGGTCTGGGCACAGCAGAGCAGAGAGGGCAGTGGGGTCACCCTGTGCCCAGGGGGAGTTTGCTAAAAACTTGTGAAAGCCCCAATATTTTTGGGGTTTCTCCTTCCTTAGATGTTCCCCTTGCTGACATTACTTAGTTACTTGTTCTTTCAGCATTTTCTTTGCACAGATTGGGGATTGTGGCTTTTCCACAAAGAGCTTAAAACCAGTTTTAGTTCCTTCAAATGTTTCTTGTGAGACAAACTGCAGGGCCAGACAGGAAATGCCCCCTGAGATGAGCCCCCTGTGAGGCCCATCCTTCCTTCCCACTCCTTCCACAGCATCTCCTGTCCTTTTTCTCTCTCCACAGACTGATTGGAATTCCTCAAACTATGCCAACTTTTGAGTTTTCTGCTTTTCCTTCCAGCTCTGTTGCTCTTCTTCACTCTGCCAGGCCCAGCGTGGGTTCTGTGCCTGCTCCTCTGTGTCACCCACCACATGTGTTTATGCACCTGATAGTTTAATGTCTTCTCCCTCCTGCCCTTTCTTTTTGAATTTTAAGGGGAATCTTGTCCGGAATTCTCTCATTTCACTGCTGCCCAGGTGAGCTGTGCAAGGTCTGAACAACAGAAAGCATAAAGGTGAGGGAGCAGGAAGAGAGTTTGCTGTTCATATAGCTCATTCCAGCCAGTCAACTCTTACTAAACAACAAAAAATGTAAATCCTCTCCTAATCATAAAGGTTTTTTTTTTGATTTTAGCTCCTCTTAGTTTTAGTCTCTCTTGGAAAGATTGAATTTAAGGCTCTCTGTGGGCTGCCTGTGGTGTTTTCTTCCAGTAAGAGCAGCAGGAGGTCTCTCTGATTAAATTTAAATATCTGGGTCACCTCACATTACCTGTGTTTGTTCCCTGCTCAATTTTGATATTGGGAGAGGATGAGATAAAAGGGATGGGCATGGAAAGATCAAAGTAAGGCTGGAGCTGCCCCAGGCACAGGTCATGTGCCAAATGGGTTTGTGGATGAGCTTCTCCCAGCAGTTCTGGGTTCTGGGTGAGGAGATATCAGGAGTGTGCAAACAAGATTCCTTCTGTTTTCCACTCCCCCTCGGGTTAGTGGATCCGAAAGCCAAGCTAGACAGAGCTTCCCTCTTTCTCAAAGAATCATCTGAAGCTTTGTGAGTCTCTGGGTCGGGGATTTAAACCATTTCTATAAGCTTTTGAAGCCAGTAAACTTCAGGGGCAGCTCCTGGCTTTCTGTAGCTGTAGAATTCCTTCCCTTGGTTATCAAGTTTGCATGTCAGATTGGGCTCATGGCTTTTCCTCTATTAGATTTTCAAAGCTGGGGAGGGGGGGATGGGGAATGGATATCTTGGAAAAGGAGGTTGGGGTGTGCAGCCCCTCTGCAGAGCCAAAGCTGGGCCCAGGAACCTGTGGCTGGAGTGTGTCTTCATCTCAAACCACCTTCTCTTGTAAAAACATTCCACTTTTTCCCCCTAGAGATGTCTGGTTTGTAGGGAGGTTTTTTTTTTTCCTGCTTAACAAGTTGTTGTCTGGGAATGTGGCACCTCTGTGGATTTGGTTGTTATCACCAACTTTTGAGATCTCTGCAGTGGAGAAGCAGGTTGGGCAGCCAGAGCCCCGGTGCCTGGGCTCTCCAGATAAGACAGCGAAGGAAAATCAGAAGTCTGGGATAAGAAATGCTTTCTGAGCCTGTGTCTTATCCAGAGATACCACATTTCTGTGCACTTCAAAGTGCTGTTAAAATCCTGCTGGGTTTAGACCTGGCCCCCAGAAATTCGTAAACACAACGGGGCGTTTGGACTGAGGCTTCACCTCTTAAAACCTGTCAGTTTTTTGCCCTTGCTCCTTGCACTGAAGAGTTGTTACAAATTTCCCTCTGAGAAATTGCCTTCTAATCTCTATCCTAAAATTAACCACGGTGGTTTCTCCTCCATGCCAGCTGTGTCCTTCACCAGAAGCAGAGATCTTCCTCCTCCTCGTTGTTTTGCCTGCTTTTTCTAGAGCTGACCTAATTACTGGATTGCTCTGCTATTGCTTCTCTAACCAAGGTCATTTTGCTTCCCTGATCGCTGCAGTTCCATCCAGGAGTGGCAAATTCAAACTGGGAATGCTGGAGCCGGGAAAAGACCTGCAGAGATGATACTTTGTCCCTGTTTTGCACGAGACTCTTGTTTTGCACAGCTGTCTTTCCTGCAGTGGCTTTGCCTGATAAATCACAGAATCATGGGATGGTTTGGGTTGGGAGGGACCTTAAAATCACCAGGTTTATCTCTCTGCTGTAGGCAGGGACACCTTCCACTAGCCCAGGTTGCTCCAGGTGTTCAGTCTCAGACACTTCCAGGGATGGGGCAGCCACAGCTTCTCTGGGCAACCTGTGCCGGGATCTCCTTTGTGTCTCCTCAGGGTTGTGTCCTGCTGGGGTTTATGACCCAGCAGCACAGCAAATCACCTTGTTCCCTGTGCCCTCTCTCCTGACAGGATGTGGTGCCAGAGGCTGGCGTGGCTGCTCCGGGGGAGCTCCGGGCGTGGGTGTCCGAGGATCGTGGCGGCGGCGCGCGGGCACCACACGGCCCCGCGGCCCCTGCGCTGTGCCTGGCAGCTGCACGGCGACCATCTCGGTAGGTGTGCGTGTGCTCCTGCTGCTGAGGCTGCCTGGGCAGAGCACTGAGGCTTTCCAGACCTTGTTCCTTTTTTTTTTTTTCCCCTCTGAAATGACCAGCGCGCTAGTTCCCTCTGAGAATTCCCAAAGGCGGCACGGGGCAGGCTTTTCTGTTGGCGGCAGGTCTTTTATGATAAGCGAGGCAGTGCTAAATCAGAAGTCAAATCCAGGGATTCCAGCTCAGAAAGTGCATCTGAGCCCTGCCCTGGCAGGCAGCGTGTTCTGTGCTGTGCTCAGGCTCTCCTGGCAGGGAGGATCTGGTGTGTGCCCACCTCTTCTGCCCCCACTGGTGCATGTTGTCCTGGGTGATGGCTCCTGAGGCCAGTTGCATCTCAGTACTCTGAGTCACTTGGAAGCAAAGGGAATTGCTCAGCACTTTACATTGGCCCCTAGAAAGGATATTGTTGTTTTGTCGCTGCAAAGTGACCTCAGATACCTGAATTTTAAAGCTGGGTGGGAGTAGAGCAGGAAGGGCTCTCCTGTTGCCTTCTAAGGGCTTTGAGTATTCCTGAACTGTCCCAGGATGGGACAGAGAGAGGCTTGATGGTTTTTTGACTCCTCTCTGCACTCCTGTGCTGGAGTTCTGCAACTCTGTGATGTGCAGCTCTGAATTTACTCCTTGTGGAAAAGATGATGGAGGGAGGTCTGGGCACGGGGTGAGCATCAGCCGTGCTCCTTCTTGCTGCAGAAGAGGATGTTGCAGTGTAATGGCTTCCTACTGACAGATGGCAGAGTTAGACGGGATATTGGGAAGAAATTCCTCCCTGGGAGGGTGATAAGGCCCTGGCATAGGTTGCCCAGAGAAGCTGTGGCTGCCCCATCCCTGGAAGTGTCCAAGGCCGGGTTGGACGGGGCTTGGAGCAACTGGGCTAGTGGAAGGTGTCCCTGCCCATGGCAGGGGGTGGAACTGGATGAACCACAAGGTCCCTTCCAACCCAGACCATTCTGGGATGGTTCTTTGAGATGTCCTGTAGACTTGATAAGAAGGGAAGCTGGTGGGATCCCTGACAGCCAGGCCTTTGCTGAGATGTCCTGCCTGGTCTTCCTCATGTGACAATTTACATCAAGAGCTACCTGTGTGTCCCCTGTCAGTGTTACCATAACGTGTGGGCTCTGGGCTTGCATTCTGGGCTCTGTTTTTTCCTTCCTGTTTCCCCAAAGCGTCCTTTGCTCCCGCCCTTTGCAGAGCTCAGGTATGGGAGCACCCTGATGCGCTTGGATTTCGTGTGGCTGCGGGATCACTGCCGCTCCGCCTCCTGCTACAACGCCAAGACCAACCAGCGCAGCCTGGACACGGCCAGCGTGGACCTGGCCATCAGACCCCAGGCCGTGCGGGTGGACGAGAGCACGCTCTTCCTCACCTGTGAGTGCCACAGCACCCCTGCCCTTCCTGTTCTGATTGACGGATCCCACTCGGCTTTGCCAGGGCGGGGCGGCGTTATCCCAAACTAGGTGGGAAGGTATTGAGCTGGGAGCAGGTTTGAAACGCTGCTCTTACTGTAAACACACCTCAGCCTTAAGTTGTGTCTGGTTTTCCTCCCCCAGCCCTTTTTTGGGTAGAAATAGGTGTGTGCAGTGTGTGGGTGTTTGCTTGGTTTGGTTGAACACCCCAGAAATGCAGGTGGTGAACAGATGGGTCAAGGCACGGTTGTGTTTGAGGTGGTGTCATCCCTGATCACAATGCCCATTTTCTTCCCTTCCTCCTCAGTTTCCCACCTGTTTCCTTCCTTTTGATGGAGCTTGCCTTTATTCAAGGGCTTGGCTTCAGATGATTTGCTTCTCATTGGAATCCTTGTCAACCGAAACCATTGAGGGTGCACCATTTAGCCCTGAATTTTTGGAGGGACTTGCAGCAGCCCTGAATTTGGAGGGACTTGCAGCAGCCCTGAATTTGCAGTTGTTGCTGCAGCCCTGAATTGGGAGGGAGTTGTTGCAGCGACAATTTTTTCAGGAGTCGTGACCTTAGAGATGATATTTTGGGTGGCACCAGGGTGCAGAGAGCCCTTGTCCAGGCAGGTGAGCTGGGTGAGGCCTGTCCTGACGGATGCCATGACCACGATCCCGGGCTGTTCAGTGGTGACTGTGCCCTGTGTCCCGTGTCCCAGGGCCGGATGGACACGTGACACGCTACGGGCTGGAGTGGCTGGTGAAGAACAGCTACGAGGGGCAGAAGAAGCAGGTGATGCACCCCCGGATCCTCTGGAATGCAGAGATCTACCAGCAAGCCCAGGTCCCCTCCATTGACTGCCGGAGCTTCCTGGAGACAGACGAGGGCCTGAAGGAATTCCTGCAGAACTTCTTGCTGTACGGTATTGCTTTCGTGGAGAACGTCACTCCCACCAAAGAGGACACAGAAATCTTGGCAGAAAGGATCAGCATTATCAGGTAACTGGGGCTGTCCTGGGGAGGGTAAACTTGTTTTCTCCTTGTTTGGAAAGGTGCTGTGTCCTTATCCTGTATATTGTGCGGCATGGCCTGGTTTGCAAACAAAACCTCTGGGTCTTCTGCAGCTTCCAGCTGCCCCACTGGCCCTGGGATGGAGGATCCCGTGGTGGGATCTGCCCCCTTCTGTGGCAGAGCTGGGAGTCGTTGGGCTGTGGAGCTGCCCCAGGAGCTTACAGTGACTTTTGTGACAGTGGGACTGGGTAGAGAGCAGGGACTGAAGGAAGTGGCTGTCTGGGAAGAGCAGAGCTTTGCAAGGAGAGACATTTCCTGTTATGACTTGAGGGGTCAGGAGGGCAGCCTGGCCCTGGGAGCCAGGGACATCAAAAACCAGCCCTGGGAGCCAGGAACTTCAAAAACCAGTTATAGCTCTCACTAAAGAAAAACAGAGTGAGAAACATGTCTGCTGGGTTCGTGTAAAGCACCACCAGCACGGCAGGCTGGGCAGGGAGTTTGAAGTTTTATCCAAGCTGCAGAAATAGTTTGACTTGCCTTGGAAAAGGAGGGATTTTTTTTGATGAATGGTCACTCCAGATAGGAATGAGGGGCTCCAGGGGATATCCAACCAACTTCTGTCTCCAGACATCTTCCCTCTTTAGCCCCTGAGGCTGTTTGTCTTTACTGCTGTCCCTTCCCTCCTGTGCATGTTTGTAGGGATGAGGTGGGTGAAAACACAAGATCCTGGGAAGAGGAAATGGGATTATTGGGTAACCCTATGTGGGTACAAGGAAGGGCTGACTGCGCTTGGGCAGCTCCTTGTGTCGCTCAAGTGATTTGACTGGGGATGATGCTCAGTGTGAAAACATCTGTATTTGTGGACAGGAAGCGAGACTTGTCACCACCGGCCTTTTGGGAGGAAAGAGAGGAATTTGAATACTTGAAGAGGGATTAGAAGCACCGTCTCTTGACTGTAAATTTTGTCAAGATGTTTTACTTTAATTATTCTGTGCTTAGGATGCAGAGGAGTAACTTTGAAGGGAAGAGAGGATCAGCCCTATCCCCACAGTGCTCCATAACTCTTTTCCAGGGAGACCATTTATGGCAGGATGTGGTACTTCACCTCTGACTTCTCCCGGGGAGACACAGCCTACACCAAACTGGCCCTGGACCGGCACACGGACACCACCTACTTCCAGGAGCCCTGTGGGTACGTCCTGCTGCTGCTGCTTCCCAGACACAGGCAGGAGGCAGGAGTGAGGCCACAGCAATGCCTTTCCCACCAGCACAGCCTTCCTTGTCTCCAGTGCTGCTGCTGGGATGTGCTGCTGGTCACACAGTGATTCTAGGGCCTGTCTGATCATGGGATCCCAAAATGCTTTGGGTTTGGGGGGACCTTAACCTGGTCCCACCCCCTGCCATGGGCAGGGACACCTTCCACTAGCACAGGTTGCTCCAGGCCCCTTCCAACCTGGCCAACATGGCAAGGGGGGTAGAATGACATGATTTTTACGGTCCCTTCCAACCTAAACCATTCTGTGATTCCAGGATTCTATGACTTAGACTCACTTTCTAGCCTTTTTGTCTGCTTTCCCAAGAGGGGAACCTTCTGGAAATGGCCTGTGAGAGAACAAGTGGAAGCACTGTGATCCCAAATGGATCTAGGGATACAAAGAGAAGCCATCCAACCCCAGGGCAGGATTAGCTCTTCCCACATGAGGTTGGGAATTTGGTAAACATCCTAATGGGAAAAGAGCTGCAAGAACAGAGGAAGATGGAAGGGTGAGATCTTTGGCTGCACCTGGGTTTTGGAGCAGCCCTTCAGAGCAGGAACGGTGGATTGACCTGGATGTACCTGGCTGTGGCCAGCCAGGCAGGAAGCTTTGGGTGGTGGTGTTTGTTCTGGAGCAGCTCAGTGTCAGGAGCAAAGTAAGTGGATTTTACTGGGCCTTGTGGATCTGGAATCTGGATCTCCACCCTTCCAGCCAGATGTAGTTTGCCTCCCTGTTCCCAGTGAACCCGCAGGACCCATGTGCTTTTATGACCTACCTGCTTGGCTGACTTCTTTCGGGAGCTCACGAAACCTTCCCCAAAGCCAAATAAAAGAAGTAATTAGTGATCAGAACTTCAGCCTTCCGAAGAGCTTCCACTAAAGTGCTCAGCACCAGAATCCAGAGCTATTTTTATACCTTTCTTTTCCACTTGGAAGGGTTCCCCTCAGGTAGGTATATTCTCACCTGCAGCCAGCTGGAGTACATCAATCAGCGAATGAACAGGGCTGACCATTAAGGCTTGGAATTCTGCAAAATCACAGTTGTATAGGAAAACCAGGGATTTCTGGCTTTCCTAACCCCCTTCTAAAGGGAAACTCAGGCTCCAGGAGGAGGGAAACCCAGGCTGTGGGAGGCTGCAGCATTTCTCACTGCTCAGGGACCTCAGCCTGCCCTGGAGGCTTTCCCAGGGCCCTGAGCTGCCCCAGGAGCTGGTTGCCCCAAGGCACGGAGTGTCCTTTGTTCCAGTGCTCCTGGACTGACTCTGAAATCATCCTGAAGCTGTTGTGGGTAGAAGGTGGGAAGAGCACTCGGGTGAAAAGGTGAGGGTGGGGTGGCAGGTCCTGCTACATCACCTGCTGTGGGACTGGAATAACAGGCCCCGAAGGGAGATTGGAAGATAAAGGCTTTTCCAGAAGGTCCCCATTAGTTTTCCGGCAAGAGAAAATTGGGAGTAGGTGGCTGGAGGCAACTCCTGTGTGTTTGTTCC
Organism: Empidonax traillii; assembly: GCF_003031625.1. Lineage (NCBI taxonomy): Eukaryota > Metazoa > Chordata > Aves > Passeriformes > Tyrannidae > Empidonax > Empidonax traillii. Next base: position 608,053 of record NW_020955576.1, read on the forward strand.
TGGCAGTGCAATGCCTGCCTCGCTTGGATGAAGGAAAAGAGAAGCTTCAGTAATAGGACAAAAGCTGAGCTGGATGGCTTCCCACTAGGGAGGGGATGTCCTGTAGGTCAGCTCCTCACTGGAACTGCTCTGCTCCAGGCTTTCCAAAGAGAACCCTGAGGGACTTCTGACTGCTTGTGGGAGACCATGACATACATGCCTTTGCATGAGCTACCTGGGCTCCTCTTGTAGTTCCTGGAGATCCCACCAGCACATGCAGCACTTTTTTAACTGTCCTGTTCTGAGCTGTTCCAGGAAGGTGGTTTTATGCTTTTGAACCTCTGTGTCCTGCTGCATGGATGGACTTAGAACACAGTCATGGAATCCCACAGTGGTTTGGGTTGGAAGGGAACTTAAAACTCACCTCATTCCACCCCTCTCCATGGGCAGGGACACCTTCCACTAGCCCAGGTTGCTCTAAAGCCCCGTCCAACCTGGCCCTGGACACTTCCAGGGATGGAGCAGCCAACAGCCTCCTTTGAGTGAGGTTTGGGACTTCGGGTGCCACAGACCTGACCCTAAAGTCTCCCAGACTCACATCAGTGGCTTTGGGAAGCAGCACACAGCAAAACACGTGGGATCAGAGGCCTGGAGAAACGGCAGGGTGCGGGTGGAGCGCCCACCTGTGTCCCTGGGCAGCGCCTTGTGCCCTCAGGACGGGCAGCCAGGGTGATTGCTCTGGGGTGGTGTCTCCCCTGACAGCATCCAGGTGTTCCACTGCCTGAAGCACGAGGGCACGGGCGGGCGGACGCTGCTGGTGGACGGTTTCCACGCGGCGGAGCAGGTGCTGCGCCAGGCCCCGGAGCACTTCGAGCTGCTCAGCAGAGTGCCCCTCAAACACGAGTACGTGGAGAACGTGGGGGGCTGCCACAACCACATGATCGGCGTGGGGCCCGTGCTCAACGTGTACCCCTGGAACAACGAGCTCTACCTGATCAGGTAACGGCCAGCGTGATGCCTCTTGCTCGTGGGGGAGGAAAGGGGGGGTGGCGGGAGTGGTTTTCCAGGAGAGGCTGTGAACTAAAAACCAGCATATTTTTGAGGGGTGTATTCCTAGAGTGTTCCTCCCGCTTCAGAGGAAGTGTCAGAACCACCCATACAAACACAGGGGGCGGTGCTGAGCTTTGATTTCTCACTCCTGGCATCCTCCCTGCAGCTCCATGCTCTCCATTTGAGAGGCAGAAGATTCAGCCCTTCTCTGGAGAAGCCCCTAGGAGAGCTATCCTGGCATGCAGGGATCAGGGAGAGTGCAGACCGATCCCTTCTAGAGGAAATTTGGGCTGATATTTTTTTGAAACTCCAGTTTGGCTCCAGTTTGCTGGAGGTTGTCCAGCACTGCTTTGCACTTTTTGTCTGAACAATCCTCAGTCTCACCACATCCTTTCACGGAAAACCAGGAAGAAGAGGTTTACCTTGACAGGAAACTCCTCTTACTCTGTGTGTAAAGTCCTTACTCCCTGAAAGTCCTGCTCTTGCAATGTAACCTCCTTGGTCATCTCTGCATCCTCCCTTAAACACCGACTAATCCTGCAGGCTCCTGAGGTTCCCTAGGAAGCAGCTGGAGTGATGCTGGGCCTCCCCTTGTCCCTTTTTCCCCCCCTGCAGGTACAACAACTACGACCGCGCCGTCATCAACACGGTGCCGCACGACGTGGTGCGCCGCTGGTACCACGCGCACCGCGCGCTCACCACTGAGCTCAGGCGGCCGGAGAACGAGCTGTGGGTCAAGCTGAAGCCAGGCAAGGTGGGACTTGGAGCTGGGTCGTGTGGGCTTGCTCCAGGGAAGGAAGCAGGGTGCTCCATGGGTGTGCCGGTGTCCTGCCGCTCTCCTGCCTACAGCGGCTTTAAGGCACCTTGTAGTGGCCTCTGTGTGTGAGTGTGTGTGTTCCTGCTGTCCTAAAGGAATGTGAGCTTCCAGGTAAGGCAGAAATGTTTGGTTCAAGCTCTGCCTCAGAGGAAGGTTAGTCCCAGCTGGAGGAGGGAAGGAGGATCTTTGCAGTCACTGAAATGAGGGCCCTCAGGAGCAAAGGGGATGAAACACCCAGTGTTCAGCCTTTAACTTCTAACAGAAGATAAATTTATTTTGATGGAACTAAATTACAGTTCTGAGGTTATATTTGACCCCTTACATGGGTGAGTGAGACTGCAGAGGCAGGATATTGTGGCTGCCCCATCCCTGGAAGTGTCCAAGGCCAGGTTGGACAGGGCTTGGAGCAACCTGGGCTAGTGGAAGGTGTCCCTGCCCATGGGAGGAGAATGGAGTGGGAGGGGCTTTAAGGTCCCTCCCAACCCAATCCATTCTTGGATTCTGAGGTGGCCACTAGCTATTGAACTATTGCCCAACCCCTCCAGTGGAGAAGCAGAGAAACAGCCCAGAGTGCTTCTGTGTTTTAGTACCTGTCATCTTTTAGGCACAGGTCCTGGCTCCAGCTGTGCTGGATCCCATGGCTGTGACCCCACAGTGTTGAACAGGAGGGTTGTGCCCACCATGGCACTCCCTTATCTGCTCTTCCAGTCTCCAGGCATCTCCAGGACCTGTCCTGCCGTGGTTGCCCTCCTGCTGATGACCTTTTTTCCCCTTTCCTGCAGGCCCTGTTTGTGGATAACTGGCGTGTCCTGCACGGCCGGGAAGCGTTCACGGGATACCGGCAGCTCTGCGGCTGTTACCTGACCAGGGACGACGTGCTGAACACGGCCCGGCTCCTGGGGCTGCAGGCTTAGCCCAGCCCCTGGGAGGGGCTGGCAGCCCCAAATCCCACCTCCGGGAGGGGCAGGCAGCCCCCAATCCCACTTGTGGGAGGGGCAGGCAGCCCTTCAATCCCACCTCCAAGAGGGGCTGGCATCCCCAAATCCCACCTGTGGGAAGGACAGGCAGCCCCCAATCCCACCTCTGAGAGGGTCAGGCAGCCCCCAGTCCCACTCATGGGAAGGGCAGGCAGCCCCCAGTGCCACCCCCGTGGTGGAACAGGAGTGCTGATGCCCCTCCCTGTGCTCTGAGCCCTCCGTGCTGGTGCCTCCCCCTGACACAGACACTGCACATACCTCAGACACCTCCGCCCTCTCCAGGCAGCTCTCAGTGCCTGCTCAGGAGAGGGAGCAGGTGGAAGCCAAAGGTTCTGGGACCTTTATGGGACCACGCTCTGCCTTTGAGCACAGTCAGCTCTTGCTGTCCGTGCTCCCAGCCTGGCCTTTCCAGCGTGGCTCAGCTCTGGTCAATCTTCACCTTAGGAAGTGCTCCTCCAAGCAAGTGCCTTCAGGATTTGGAAGCTTTGCATTGTTCCCTGTTCAGCCCTTTTTTTTCAGCTTCCACTTTTAGGGGCTTTTTAGCAGAACAGTGTGGAAATCTTTGGGATCTTCTTCCGTGTCACTGATCCAAGCCGTGCTGCCTGGAGAGATCCTGGTGTACTCTGGGCATTTCTGAGGAGATGGAAAAGGGAAACAGCAAGATCTGCATGTTGGGAAGCAGAGATGACCATGTTAGATGAGGGATGGAATTCCCACTTTTCCTTGACTTCCAGTACTGCCCTGCTGGTGTTCCCTGTTGATTGTGTCGAGGGTGGCACTCAGCAGCCACAGTATCTGCTGACAGCCTTCCCACCCTGCCTTCTCTTCCATCTTTTCTTAGGGAATTTTTGTGAGGTTGTCATCACATTTCCTGCTGCACAAACCTGACCCTTTGGGTATGGTTTTTTCCCCCAAAATTTTCCTATTCTAAAGGTACCAGAGCTCCAAGGAGATGGGAGGGTAAATTGGGCTCTGGCACATTAAAAGGCCACAGGGTAAGGAAACAAAAGCAAATCCTTTTGTTACAGGAACGTTGGAATTTCAGAACCAAGAGGGCGTTTTAGGATTTGATTATTTTTTATCCTTTTTGGGGTGTTCCCTCTGCCCTGCCCAGACCTCAGAGCAGGGCTGAGCCCCTCCTGGCTGTGCTGTGTGAGCTGCTCTGTGCCCACAGTGCAGGTGCTGAACTTGCTGCCCTCATTTAATCCAAACATTGAATGTGCAGATCCCAGTATTTCCTCTTTGTAGGTTCTCCTGAGGTGCCAGTTCCACCTGCACAGCTGAGAGGGGAAGTTTCACAGCTCTCCATTAATCCTGTAGAAGCAGCAAACCCCAGCAGGAACTTGTGGTGTCCCTCACCCATCCCAGCTCCGTGTTCCAGAGCTGCTTCCACCCTGTACTGCTGCTGAGGGAAGAGTTGGTGCCCAAAACAGTCTGTTACTTGTAAAAAGGAGGGGACAGAGGGTTCTTGATCAGTATTTGGAACCCTCCTTAAATTCCTACAGGGTTCCTGAGCTATTTTTCCTCCCTGTGCCCCCGGGATCTGAGGGAAACACTTAGGTACTGTGGGACCTTCCCTTGGAGAGATCAGCTTCACCTTCCCCTGCTCAGAACTCCATGTTTATCAGCTGCAGGCTGGAAATCTGCTGGATATCTGTTTCTACTCCGTGGCACGAGGGAGACCCCACCAAAGGGTACTGACCACGCTGTCGTGACAGAGGTGCCTTTGCGACAAGGAATGTGGTGCCTTGGGCTGGGCTCTGCAGACATCAAGCCCTCATGAACCAGCCCCAAGCCAACCCCCTCCTTAGCAGGACTGTGTGACCTATTTTGGGGGAAAACTGTCCCCAATGAATGTAGAAGAAACACAATCCCTCATCTTTCAAATCCTTTCCTCACCCCTGTGATAAACAGGGAGTGGGGAGAGCTGTGTTTCCATCTTGTTTCACCATTCCCCACCTCCCAAGAGGGCTAAATTCTTCCTGGGCAGCTTGGGAGCATCCAGAAGTTCTGTGAAGGAGCAGGAGCTGGTGGGAGGTGCCACTTGTCCCCTCCAGGTGTTTGCCGGGCCGTGTCCTGGAGCGGGGCTGCCGTGACAGGGGGTCAGGCTTTGTGATCCAGCTTTTCCACTTCCTTCAGCCAATAACTGACCTGCTTTCTCCTCCTTCCCAGCGCTCTGGGTGATCCAATGGATGTGTTTAATCAGACTTTTCCAAAACTAAGAAATCGAGTCTTCAAATAAATCACTTATAAAGTCTTCAGCTTAACAAAATATGTATTTAAGCACTGATGAGCTTGTAAATAAGTCTGTTTTACGCAGCAAGGAGGGGGAATGCAGAAGAGGAGCCATAACCCAGTGCATCCCAGTTGGCTTCCCCGCGTTTCTCCTTTCCCTGGCCACACGATGGCACAAGCTGCCAGGAATTGGTGCTTAAAAAAATTCACGAGTCCCAGTGGTGCTGTGCTCTCTCCATTTCTTCGGAGAAGCCCAGGAATTGCTGTCCAAAGCCTCTGTGGCTGGGAATGTTGTTTAAGGAGCCGTGGGATGCCATGTCCATCGTGGCAGAGGGTGGAGCAGGGAGTGGGAATGATGTGAGGAAATTGGAGAGCTCGGTTTGGGGGATCCGAGGGTGCCTGGAGGAAGCAGAGCAGGTTTGAAGGCAGCTGAGCCCAGCCCAGTCTGACAGGACTCTGTTGCTGTGTACCCCGGGATCCTCCGTTCCCATCAGCACATCCCAGGGCCCCCACTTTGGTCCCCTTTGCTACCGGGGCTGTCTCTCCCTCACCTCACCCTGAGCGATCCCCCCACCCCACGCACACCTTCAGGTGCCTCCACTCACCCTGTATCCTCTCCAGGCTGCTCTATTTGCCCTCCGGTGCCCCCTACATCCCTGTTTGCTCTCGTCTCCCCCAGGACTCCAATTCCTCCTGCTGTGCACTGCAGCCCCTCCTTCAGCTTTTGGGGCTTCCCAGAGTCCTCAGCCCTGCAGTGAAACCAAACCACCCCATTTTCCCTCCGGTGTGTCCCAGAGCTTTCTGCCTTCCCCCAGTGCACTCTCAAGCCCCCTTCTCACTGCCGGCTCTCAGAATTCCTTTGGTGCAGCTTTTGGTGCATCCCTTTTGGTCTCTCTCTGGTGCCACCAGGAGCCTTTGGCTCCTCACAGGGCTCAAATGAAATAGAAAGAAGTCGCTTCCACCCCAGCTGAAAATTGTTTCCTTTTTTAGCTTCACTCCTCATTTGGGGCTTGGAGCAACCTGGGATAGTGGAAAATCCCCCTACCCACAGCAGGAGGTGGAACGGGATGGGCTTTAAGGTCTCTCCCAACCCAAACCATTCTGGGATTCCATGGATGTAACAAACTGAGGAACGGGGGGGAAAGGTAAGGAGGCAGGTGGTGAAAGAAAAGCGGGAAAAGGGATGGAAGGGGAGTGTTGGGCACATGGTGGGAGGTGCTTTGGGAGGTGGGGGCTGGGTTCCATCCACATCCACCCACTTTCTCCTGATGCTTCCCCCAGGGCTCTCCTGTCCCAGCATCTGGCTTTGGAGCCCCGTGGGAGTCCGAGGGGTCTGGCTGTGCTCAGCAGGGCAGGAAAGCTTTCCCAGCACTCAGGGGCAGAACCCAAACCTTCCCCAGCTCCTCAGCCCTCTGTACCCTCAGTCTGGAGATGACATTGGGTCCCCAGGTCCTGATCCCAGGAGTGACTCCTCCTTAAACTGAAATTCCCTTTGCAGAAAGTCAGAGGGACATGGATGATCCCAGCCCACATCCTAGAGATGGAGGGAAAAGCTGCTCCCAGTGGGATGAGTGTTTTGGAGCCAGGCTGAGCCCCTGCCCCCCAAATCCGGTGACTTCAGGCTCCACTCCGGGAGCTGAGCCCCAGGGATGGGGCGGGAGAGGAGCTGTGGGAAAGGAATAGGGATGAATCTTCTGCCTTCGGGACACAGAAGTGGTGCGGGATGTCCCCTGTAATTCCCAATCCTGTGGGATGTCCCCTGTAATTCCCAATCCTGTGGGATGTCCTCTGTAATTCCCAATCCCGGGGAGCCGCGGCAGCCACTGGTGCCCGCGCGGTGCCGGGGCCATCGCAGCTCTGCCTTCCCTTCCCTTCCCATCCTCGGGAGCGCGGGGACAAGAGCGGGAGCTGTCGCTGCTGCCCGGAAGGCTCCCGGGAAGAGGAGGCGGCACGGAGGGAGAGGAGCCATCGGCAGGAAAACAGGCTGGGAATACCCACGGCGTCGGGAATCCATCCTCACGGTACAGCCTCACCTGTTGCTCTCATCCCAGCGTGGGGATTTCAAGGGGATGTTTTAAATCAGGGAAACTCGGGGCTGTTTTTCCTTGGCAGATGCTGCGGTGCCGTCCCGCGGAGCTGCTGGGGATCACCTGGGTGCTCCTCGCAGGTAAGGTGGCCCCGGGCTGGGCTGCGCTGGGAGCCGGTGCCGTCCCGTGGGCTCCGCGCCAGGTCCTCGCCTGCTCCAAACCTCCGGAGAGGCTTCGGAGGAGCTCTGGAGTTTTTTAGGTGGGGGAAAAGGCTTAACCTGGAAGAGAAAGGGGTGTGTGTGTGTGTGTGTCCAGGGACAGAGGAGATGGGAGAACCAAGGCACAGTTCCAGGAATAAAAGTCGGCTGCAGGCAGATTTATGCTGGGGCTGAGAGATGTCATAGTGCAAATATGTACATTAATATATGTGTGTTTGTACTAAAAAAATGTATATAAAAACATATGATACATGTAAACCCCCAGATTTTATTGCAGAGCAGTGACACTGTGCTCCTTACATACTCACTGGCTGCCCTGAAATACAAATCATAGAGTTATGGAATGGTTTGGGTCGGAAGGGTCCTTAAAACCCATCCTGTTCCACCCCCTGCCATGGGCAGGGACACCTTCCACCATCCCAGATTGCTCCAAGCCCCATCCAACCCGGCCTTGGACACTCCCAAGGATGGGGCAGCCACAGCTTCTCTGGGCAACCTGTGCCAGTTCCAAATGTGCAGAGATTTTCAGGATGAGCATCTAAAATAGAAAAGAAACCCATTACCCTATACCTCGATTTTGGGGTGGTGTCAGTGAGCTCTGAGGGTCTGCAGGACGAGCTTTGGCCATTGCTGCTGTAAAAGATTGCTGGGATGAAGTGTTTTCTCTTGCCTTCAGCTCGTGGTTCTGCATGGTTTGTATAAATAGTGTTTTCCCAGAGAAAAAGGGCTTTCAGTCTTTAAAATTGTTTTTTTTGTCCCTCCACAGCTACAGTGTAGTGGGGGGGGGGCAGGAAGGCACAAAAATAGCTGATTTTCAAGATCACAAGAATGAGGAATTAGAATCAGTAGGTGAACTTGATTTACCTGCACTGTCCCACCTATTTTCTTTCCCACCTGTGCCTCAAAATCCCCAGGGACAATCCCCAGCGGGAGCAGCAGGAGAGTTTGCAGGGCTGTTTGCTGTCTCTGGAGGTGCAGTGGGAATGCAGGTGAACAGCTGCTTATCGGGGCAGGAGGTGAGACACCACGAAGAGCAAACAGAGGCTGTGCAGCCTGTGAGAATCCCCCCTGTGAGAACTGCCCCTCACTGCCGGGCTCTGGGGCTTAGGAAGATGTTTCCATCCCACCTCATTTGTTGGGAAATGTGGCTGGGGGTGTTTGGGGTCAGGTGGCTGGGGATGGACTGAGATCTCTCCCCTTCCTTTCCCCTTCTCTTTCCCTCCTTTAACCTCACCTTCTGATTTTTTTAGAGAGTCCACTTCACAAGATCAGGCTGCAGGAGTGATTTCTGCCCAGCTTTCCTAGAGTCCTTATTTGTTTGGAGGGGGGATGGGGGCTGTGACCTTCCCACAGCAGCTCTTCTTGAAGTTCTTGAGCACCTGGCAGAGCCCAAGGTTGAGGCAAGCCCAGGAATTTTTGGGAGGTGGCTGCATCCCCCCGTCCTGGGAGTGTGTGGACATGTTCAACCCCCAACAAAACTGGGAATTCTGTGGCTGCCCCATCCATGGAAGTGTTCAAGGCCAGGCTGGTGGGGACTTGGAGCAGCCTGGTCCAGTGGAAGGTGTCCCTGCCCAGGGGGCTGGAATGAGATGAGCTTTGAGGTCCCTTCCGACCCAAACCATTCCAGAATTCTATGAATTGGGAATGAGCCATGGAAATTAGGTCAGGATGACAAAACCTCAAGCACAGAACCCAGTTCCACCCCCCTGCCTGCCCTAGACCAGGTTGCTCCCAGCCCCATTCCAGCCCCTCTCCCTCCCCCCAGCGCCGCTGGTGCCGTTGCCTCAGGCTGTGGGAGCAGCAGGACCGCCCCAGGGAAGAGCTGCTGCTGTGGGATCCTCTGTGCTGCTCCCTGGGCTGGATAACATCACCCACAGCCATTCCACGCGCTGGGAATACTCCAATGGCACCAGCTCCCACACCATCCTGCAGCACGACGGGGGCTCTCACACCCCGGCCATCCACGCGCCTTACGTTGGACGAGCTGTTTTCCACCCATCCAACGGATCTCTCACGCTGGAGGATGTCCAGGAAAGTGACAGTGGCATCTACAGGGTGACTGTCAGCGGGGGAGAAAGAGAGAGCCTGGAAATCCTGCTGGAAGTCCTCGGTGAGTGGTGGGTGTGGGAGGGAGGAGCCGGGCAATGGATACAAGTAGAGCAGTAGTGGAATTTGACAGAAGGGATTTGGAGAAGGGATTTTGAGCAAAGACTGATGGGCCAGGCCTGAGCTTGTTTGAACCTGTCATGTATGGACACAGCACCAAGGAGACCTTTGGAAAGAGGTTCCCACCCTGTCCTAGGGGAGAAGATCAACCCAAGGAGACCTTCTGGGGGGCCCAGCTGGGACAGAGGGCTGAGCTCTGTCCTGGAAAGGAATTCCCTCCTTTGTTTTCTACTCTTCAGTCCAGGGATAGAGGGACCAGTGGGGGCATGGAGGGACTGGTGGGAGGATGAAGGGATGTCAGAGGGACCAGTGGGATGATGGAGGGATTGATGGGAGGATGGAAGGATGCCAGAGGGACTGGTGGAATAACAGAGGGTGGGATAACAGATGGAGGGAAGATGAAGGGACCAGTGAGATGACAGAGGGACAGGTGGGATGATGGAGGGGCCAGTGAGGTGCTGCACACCCACTGCCACCTGCAGAGAGTCCCTGCAGCACTTTGCCACGGTTCACCCAGCAGGGCCGATGGAGCTGAGCCCAGCAGGGTGGGCTTTGTGGAGGAGCCCCAACCCCCCCCCAGCCCCCGCTGGCCTGTGGTCTGTGTGCCGGCGCCAGCCGCTGCCACAGAGATAGGAGGCACTTGAAATAGCCCAGAAGTTCCTCCTTGTTATTGCTCCCGGCAATTCCCTTAATTTGCTCTGGCATTATCCGTCCTTGTGCTAATAATGTCACAGCCATAATGCTCCCACAGCCCTGCCCCACCCACCTCTCCTTCCACCCGCACGGAATCCGAATGGGATCTGCACCCTTCTCCACTTTTTTTCTCATTTCCTGACGAGTTTCCAAACGCTCCATATTTACCCAAATCCATTAAAAGCAATGATTCAACCAGAAAAAAACCAACCCCGTCCTGGAAAGCATAGCAGCAGGATGGAATTCCCAAGGGAAAAGCACCTGTGACCGCGCTGTGGTGGATGCTGTGGTGACATTTGCAGCCCAGGTATCCATCACGGATGCTCCAGGTCATCTTCACTGGCACAGGTTGCCCAGAGTAGCTGTGGCTGCCCCATCCCTGGAAGTGTCCAAGGCCAGGTTGGACGGGGCTTGGAGCCTCCTGGGCCAGTGGAAGGTGTCCCTGTCCATGGAAGGGGTGGAAGAAGATGGTCTTTAAGGTCCCTTCCCACCCAAACCATTCCATGATTCTATGTCTGAGAGAAGTGCTGGTGTCCCTGTTCCCTTTCCAGAGCCCGTGTCCAGCCCTCAGCTCTGGAGCAGCGCTCTTGTGGCTCGGGCCACCGGTGAGGTGGTCTGTGAGGTGGCAGAGGGCAGAGTGGACACCATCACCTGGAAGAAGAATGGGCAGCCCCTTCCCCCAGACAGAGGTTTCCACACCTCCAACAGCCGCAGCGTTTTGTACCTGAGGCCGGCGAAGAAGTCGGACTGTGGCTCCTACTCCTGCAACGCCAGCAATGGGATAAGCTGGCAAGAAACCTCCCTGAACATCACCATTGCAGGTGATGGGGTTTCTCCTCCCATAGCTCCTCCTGCTCTCCCCCCTTCCCTGGGCATCCCTGAGGGGTTCCACCCCATTCTTCTGCCTCCCTCCCCCACGGTCTGGCCGCCCTCTCCATGAGGTGGTGCCCACGTGTTGCTGATGGGAGCAGCAATTCTAATCTCTGATCCCACCAAGGCACAGTCCTTGGCAGGAGACTGGTCATTCCCTCTTGGAGCAGGTCCCAGGTGATGGCCCTTGGCCAAAGTGATGGTGAGCAGGTCGTGGGCAGGGGGTGGTGGCCTGTGGGCAGTACCCATCCCAGGTTGGACATATCATGCTGCTGATTTGGCCACCAGCTGGCAAACAAACGGAATATATCCTGGTAATGGAGGAGCCCTGTAGCCGCCAGAGCCATCCTGCCAGTGTCCTGACTCCTGTCCCATCCAGGTGGCTGTTTTCCAGGTCTCTCCCGTCCCTTGAAGGACACCCTGAGGGTTGCAGTGGTCGCTGTGGTCTTCGCTGTCGTCTCGGCATGTGGATTAATCATCCCCGCCTGCCAGTCTCAAAAACTCAGAATAAGTGAGTTGAGGGGAGCCAGACCCCCATTCCCCTTGGCTGGTGGGAGACAGGGATGAGCATTGCTGTGGGACCCCCCCAGGTCCTGGGACACCCCCCAGTAGCTGGGTGGGGACAACTCATCCCACCCTGGGGGCTGGCACGGGGGACTCGTGGGGGTCACAGCCATCACCCCCCACTGCTCTGGGTGTTTAGGGGGGGAGCTGTGGAGGTGGCTCAGTGCCTACACTGCTGGGCTGGTGTGCGTCGCCTGCATCCTGGACTGCACCGCCGGGATCCTCTGGATGAGGGAGGAAGGTAGGAAGGGGCTGTGGGGCGGTTTGGAGTGGCAGGCAGGGACCCTACAGGAGACACAGAGACTTGTGAGGTCAGAGAAGAAAGCAGTGGTGGTGGAGGAAGGGGGGGGGGGGGGGGCACACCGGGAAACACAAAGGGTAGACCCATCTGGAGCGATTGGTGAGTTCCCCATGTGGGATCTCCAGGTCAAGGGGGTGGGGCTGGACCACCAAGTGGATTATACACCCACCTGTACAACCAATGCAGCCATTCCCCTTTCCCCAGGGCCCTCTCCCAGGGGGAGTCACAGGAAGGCAGTAAAATCATCTAGGGATGGAGAGGCTGCTTGCAAGGAAAGGCTTGGAGTTAGGAGAGGGTGGGAAAGGGATATGATGGAGAGGTGCCAAGCAGTGAAGGAGGGGGAGAGTGTAAGAGCAGGTTCTCTTCCTCATCCTCTTGTCTTTCAGGCCCTTCTGTTGCCATCCTACTGCCTGAGATCATCCTGACCTACTGCACCGTGCTGACCTTCCTGGTCTCCTCCACCGTGATCTTCCAGCCCATGGTTTTCACCCAACTGAAGAGCAAATCAGGTGAGAGGTTCTGCCTCAAACCTCATCCTCATTTTTTTTAAAATGAAAACTCCTGTGCTGGCTCAGGGCTGGTGGATCCTGCGCCAGACCCTGGGGGCGAGGCCAGATCCCCCTCCCCACATCCAGACACACAATCCCATCCCTGTCTCCCGTCTCCCTCGGCAGCTCAGCGCACGATGGGCTATGCTGCTCCGGGGGCTGTGGTCACGGCGGCTGTGATGGCCTCCTTCCTCATCAAGAACATCTACCAGCGCCACGGTGAGCGGGGATGCTCCAGCCCAAGGCTACAACTCACGTAATTCCCCCTCTCCCTTCGACTCAGCAATCAGACCTGCTCCAAGGAAAGAATAATCCAGCAAACTGGGAGCTTCAGGGAAGTGAAATCTTTGCAGCAGCAAAATCCAGTTTCGACACCCCCCTGCCTATTTTTACTTTTTCATTTGTGTGTGTGTGTGTGTGAGCGTGTGTTTTGCCCGTGGAAGCTTGCCTTCCTCCTGCCCTGTCCTGACCTCTGGTTTCTCTGGTGGCAGGAGAAGGATGTGCTGCCTTCGTGGACGTGACCGCCCTGGTGCTCAGCACAGCGGCCGTGTCAGCCCTCCCGCTCCTCACCATCTTCCTCTGCTGTGAGTCTTCTCTTCTCCATCTCTTCATCCAACTCTGCTCCATCAAACACCTCCCAGCCCTTCCCAGTGCCTCCTGCCAGGCGAGCTGGGCTCCCTCTGTCCCCACACCCCAAATCCAGTATCCCACCCCTTGCCCATGGTGCCTCTCACACGTTTTCCTGGAGGTTGGGATTTGTCCTTTTGCAGATCACACAACGCAAGGGAGGCTGGAGGAACCTGACGTCTCTTGGACGGACAAGGCGAGGTAGATCCTCTGTTCCTATCTGCCACGTGAATTTGTCACTGTCTTGAAGTGAAAAGAGCGGGATATGGAAATTATCCTGTGCCTTGGTTTAAGTCCTGGGCCCCAAGGAAGGTGCAGTCCTGGTTTCACAGAATCCAAGCATGACTTGGGTTGGAAGGGACCTTAAAAATCACCCAGTCCCACCCCCTGCCATGGGCAGGGACACCTTCCACTAGCCCAGGTTGCTCCAAGCCCCATCCAACCTGGCCTTGGACACTTCCAGGGATGGGGCAGCCACAGCTTCTCTGAGCAACCTGTGCCAGGACCTCCCCACCCTCCCAGGGGAGAATTCCTTCCCAATATCCCATCCCACCCTGCCCCCTGGCAGTTCTGTCCCCAGCACACAGGGTCTCAGCCATACCTTGGGTGTGTTTGGGTTTAACCTGGAAAGCCCCCCAGGCCATCACACCTTCCTGACCAGCTTCTCTTTCCCCAGAGGTGCAGAGGGATGAGTGTGTCACCCCCACAGCCAAGGGTAGGGTCTTGTGCGAGGCTGGGCAGGGAGAGGGACACACCAGAGCCCCTGGGGATGCACCAGAGTCTGACTCCAGCGTGTCCCCTCTGCTCCTCCTTCCAGGGCCTTCGAAATGACTCAGGCTGGCACTGTGGACACCATGCCCAGCTGACAGGGATCTTCCAGGGTGTTCCTCACCTGGCTGAGTCAACCGCAGCCTTCCCCGAGGTTCAGTGGGATCAGGGCTCTGAGTTTCAGACCCTCTACAACATTCACAATAAATGTCGATGAAATTAACCCATTTTTGCCTTTGTTTTTGAATAAAACAGGCCCAGAGGAGGCCAAATGCCCGTTTTCCCCTTTCTCCATAAAACCAAGGCCTGAAGTAGAGAAGGACTTTTGGCAACAGCTGCAGGAGTCTCTATTTAACACTTGTGGGGAACCCAAAGCATCCACCCCTCCCTTCCCATCCATCCACATGTTGCTTTTCACTCCCTGGGCAGGTGATTTCAGGGCATGTTTTGGGGGTTCTCTCCCCCAAAATCCACAGGCCCTTCTGCTGCCTGTCCCCTTCAATCTGGGACAGCATCTCCAGGGGACCAGTCCCCCCACTGTGAGGTTTGGGGGGGGCCAGGATGTGGGTGCTGCCTACACGTCAGGGCAGGGCATGTCTTGCTCCTTATGGACAGCAGGAATTTGGATCCCTATCCACTTTATTTATTTATTTATTTATTTATTTATTTATTCATTTATTTATTTATTTTGCTCTCCCTCCTTAGATTTTCCCACCTGGACAGGCACCATCACATTCACATCTCAGCCCCCCCACTTCCCTCCCTCCCACGTAGGAAAAATCACAGCTCCTGGGCCTCCTGGATCAAGAAAACGGGGGGAAAACCCTGTTTTCTACACTTTCCCTGCTCCCCTCTCCAAACAACCTGCCTTAGGAGGAGAATGCAACGAGTATCAGGAGCTAAGATGGAGACTTAAGAAAAATAGGCATCAAGATGAAGAGCAGGGGGTTGGACTCGGAGCACTCCGTGGTTTCAGCCCTGGATAAGGGATGGCTTGTGGCAGGTTTGGCCATTAGGATACAAGAGAACCACAACCAGGAGCTTCATCTCTGAGTGGGCAGAGTCTGGCAGCTTTAAGGGACGTCAAACCACGAGAGGCCGCAGAGGTCAGCATGGCCTTGGCACCAGCTAATTGCCAACTGCTAATTGCACGGAGCAAATGGGGCAACGGAGAGAGTCAGGGATGAATTAACTCTCAGACTTCCCAAGGGCCTCCAAAACACCCTCAGGATGTTCCATGTCATGTTCAGCTTCTTGCTGGCACCTGTGATTCCCTCCTATAAGAATCTCTGATTAATGCTGGATGGAAAGGAGCTTCCCTGGAGGCCCTGGGCCATGTCTGTACACCCCTGAGCCTTCTGCCCTGTCGCCCTGGGAACAGTAAATTTGATTCATTTATTGACTCTGTGTTTGCTGAGCCCTTGTCAGCAGTCCCCGGCCTTCCTGTAATATCATTAAGGTTAAAAAAAAAAAAAAAACAGTGGCTGATTTAATCTCTCAGACTAGAGCAGACCTGCTGAGGGCATGTGGCTGCTCAGGACTGTGGCTAGGCGGTTTTTGGATGCTGATAAGCACAGAGATGCCACAAGCTCCCTGGACAATCCATGTTATCTCCTAGTCACCCTCACAGTAAGGCAGTTTTCTTGTATGTGGGGTGAATTTCCTTATTAATGTGCCCACTGCCTCTTGGTCTGTCAGTGGCACCAGTAAAAATTCTGTCTCGCTCTCCTTTACAACCCCCTTCAGATATTTATCCCCCTTGATGAGACTCCTGAGCCTCCCCCAGCTCTCCCATCCTCCCCTCCGACAGGGGCTCCTTCAGCTCCTGGATCATCCCCGTGGCCCTTTGCTGGTGTCCACGGCCACACAACGCCCCATCCCGGGAAAAACCTGCTCCGAGGACTTGGTGCCAGCGATGCGTGCCAGCTGTGTGAGCAGCTGATGGAACAGCCACGAAGGCTGCCACAGGAAAAAACCCGACAGGAGATGCCTGCTGAGATGCCTGGATGATGAGGGGTCTGGCAGCCAGGGCACTGCCAGCCTGGGGACCAAGCACATCCCTGAGGATGCATCCGGGAAGTGCCACTTGGGTGCTGGAGATCAGCCCCAGACACCCCGAGGAGCACCAAACCAAAAAACAGCAACAACAGTCATCGTTTGGAAAAGGGAAACTGAGTTTAGAAAGGCAGAAAACAGCTTGGAAAAGCAGGAAGCGGCAAAGGGTCTTGGCTGTTCCAGCTGGAGGATGAGAGAAAGGGCCCCGGAAAGCAGAAATGGGTCCGAGAAAAACAAGAAATCAGATTATCTGAGAGGGGGTTCCGGGTGAAACAGAAAGACCTGCTCCAAGGAGTGATATCCTGCACCCCCTCGTATCACTACAGTATCAAAAATCACTCACTTCCCACCCAAGACCAGCCTCTCCCTGCAGGAATTTCTCTACCTGAGCTGCGACCCTGCTCGGGGGTGGTGGCCTGACTCCAGATTCCAAAATGCATCATCCTGCAGGAGACTTTGTCCAGCAACAATTGGCCTGGCTCCTGGAGTGGTTGGATGAGCACTCCACTGGTGAGACTGCCAGTAACACCTATATATAAGTATTTGTGTAAGTGATTAATCACAGACACACACGGAGGGATCATGAAATACAGACGTGAGTTGTGAGTAATCCTGTAGTAACCTGAAACTCCCACTGGCTTTCCCTGTAGTAAAGGTGGAGAAAGGACACAAAGGCACAAAACAAGGATGGGAGGAGATGGATGCTGCCAAGGTCTCTTCCCCAAGTACATCCCAGCACACCTGACACACTCCAGGATACAAACACAGGGATTTATTTACCCAGGGCACATTTAAACTCAGCACTTTATACACTTCACACTCAGCCTTTCCCAGGGGCTCTTTCCAATGCACTGAGGTGTTTCCCACAGCCCAGACATGCTTTTCAGGCCACAAACAGCTGCTAACCACAATCCCAAAGGCCACCAGATGAACCCCAAAGGTGAAACCTCCCCAAAAATCCCCCCTTCCCCGGGTTAGCCCTGGGGCAGCCCCAGCCGAGCTCCTTGGGAAGCGGCTCCTCCCTGGGTCGTGCCAGGTCTCCATGACTCAGGGAACTCAGACAGGTTAAAAATACCCTCACCCGGATTTGAAGCAGAGTTGTTGGGTTGTTTTTAACCCCAGCTGAGTCCCTCAGGCTGTCACTGCCACAGGGGTTGGGTGAGGGAAAGGGTGGGGATACGGGAACCCCACAGCAGCAGCAAATGCCCTTCCCAGCACAGCAGAGCTGGACAACAGGATAAATCCAGCATTCCCTGGTCTGCCACCAGCTGCAACTCACCCCCAAGGGCTGACACCCACATGGGGGAGCACAGGGAGCACATTCCACTGCTACCACAGGCTCCAGATACCCCGAGGGGGCATTTCCCAGCCCTAAACCTCACAGGGATGACGTGTGATAACAGGGATATCCACTGGGATAGCGTACACGCATTTATTAGCAGCAACAGACACTATAAAAAAAACACCACAAAGTCTCCAAAACTATTTGCAGACAACTCCCTGAAACACTTAGAAAAGTGCTTTTTGTAAAACTGTGTGACTGCATTTCACACCTGCAAGTGCAACAAGGAACAAGACAACCTGCCCTGCAGCAGGTTTCAACAGGGTTGGAACCTCAAACCACACAAACTCTTTTGCTTCCTTGAATCGCTCCAAGAAACCCCAGGCTGAGAGCCTATCCCAGTGATCTCTCCCACAGTTTGCCACTTTGCTCCATGGAAAGAGGTGTAGGAGAGCTCAGGGATGGGATTTGAGCCTCTCCCAGGAGAAGCTCTGTTCTCTGAGAAAGGATAACTCTGGGGAGAGGGAAACTCCCCTGCCCTGGCCAGGAAAACTCTTGCAGTTCTTCAGGCAAGACCCCAGCACAGAAACACCCCCCTGAACCAGTGTCTCAGGGCACAGAGAGGTCCACAAGTGACCAGGACACCCAACACCCATTCCAGGACAGGAGGGGACAGGCAAGGCTGACCTGGCCACATCCGACCTGGCCAAGGCTGCTCTCACTTGTTGGAGCAGCAAACAGGAAGCACAAGCTGGCACTGACACACAGCCAACCCAGTTGGCTCGTGGTGGGAAGAGGAGGGGATGTCTTCAGGGCTGTCCCCAGATCCTGCCAGAGCCCAAGGAGAACAGAGATGGGCTCAGGAGCATCTCAACATCATCCAGCAGCAGGGATTTCTTTGGGATTTGCTTTTGAGAACTGAACTCCTTTGCTGTTCCCCCATTCCCTGCCACCTTCCACTGCCTCCCTCCCCTCCTGGATGCACACACAGCAAAATCCTGCCCTTTTTCCTCCCTCTGAGGGACAAATGGAGTGGAAAGCCCACAGAGTGCCCCTGGCACAGCAGGGCTGGCACCAACACAGCACTTCCCAGCATCCCCAGGACTGTGGATCTGCCCAGTGTGGATGGTGGCTCTTTCCAGAGCCATAAGCCTATCCAGGCCTCTGGAGGAAGCCAGGAGAGGGATGGAGAGATGGAGCAGGCACAGCTGTGCCCACCTTCCCCCCAGAGATGCACGAGGGGCCCTGGGAAAGAGCAGGACAACACAAACAGTCCAAGCCGGTGTTTTCCAAAAAAATTGTGGGTGTCAGCAGCTTGAACACTTCAGAGGTGAGCCCAGGAGAGGCTAGGACTGGATGGAACACCCGGTATTCCCAGCAACATCCATCATCAGGGAAGGGCAGCGAGGGAACAGCTGAGGCAGCTCTACCTGCAAGGAGAGGAAAGGTTCTCATCTGAGCCATGTCCTGGGCATGGATCCTCCATCTGCTGCTCACTTGGACCCTTCTGAGGCCTCAAGCAGCTCAGGGTGTCCCATGCTGGCAGTGGTAGTGCCAGAAGGTCTGGAATTCCGCTCTGCTCCAAACTCCAGGAGATGCCTTGGCCAATTTATCCCTGGGAGGAGTTACCTGGGACCCACCTGGCTGCACAAGACACCTGAGAGCTCTCTTGTTTTCAACCAGCAGCAATGTGGGATGGGTTTTCCATCCTTAGGGACCCACTACCCTCCAGGAAGCTCTAGTTAACAGCCTGAGTGTGTTTGTGGTCACACAGACTGAGCAATTTCTGAGAACATTTCAAGACTCGCTCGCTTCCCAGAAATCTCTGGAGTATTCCAAAACCCACCCATTAAAGAGCGTGTTCCAGAGCTAAGATAACCAGGAGCATCAGGCTCTGGGGTTGGGAATCAAGAATATTTCCAGAATAAACCTCAGAGTAAATCCCAGTGGGGATTAAACAGAGGAGGACAGAGTGGGGAGAGCAGCCCCTCCCCTGCCTCTTACCAGGAGAGGCTGGGATAGCACTCCAAGCTCCCCCATTTCTCCAGCTTGCTCAGATCCAGCCAAGGACAAACTTGGGCTTGTAGAGAGTAAATTTTGGCTGGAGAAGCAGGGCCACCCCTAGGAGGGGGCTGAAGGCATCTTACCTACAGAGCAAAAATGGCATCTCCATTTCCCTGCACCAGACGAAGATACCTGGGGATAAAAGCAGCCATCAGCATCATCCCAGAATGGTTTGGATTGGAAGGGACCTTAAAGCCCATCCAGTTCCAAACCCCTGCTATGGGCAGGGGCCTTCCACTAGACCAAGTTGCTCCAAGCCCCATCATCCCCATCTCCATTAAACACCCTGGAGATGGTGCTCCAGCTGGGAAACCTCAACCCAGGAGCATCCACCAGCCCTTCCCAATGCAGGGCTGGGGTTTGGGGTATGGGGGAGACCCCCCTGCCCAACCCCACAGTGCCCCACATGTCCCAGTCCCATCAGCAGCCAGGGAGGGGACCGGCCACCAGCCCTGGCCACGTGTGAGCAGGGACAAAGGGAGTGTGATGGGATGAGCAGGGCAGGAGCACAGCCAGGAGCTCTTCCAGCACCTCCCCAGGGCCCACAGGCTTTTCACAGGAAAAACCTGAAATGTTTGTGCAATAACAAAAAGCACCTACAACCCCCAGGGAGAACCTCCCACTCCATTCAAACCACCATATCCAGGTCCAGGCTTGCAGGGGGTTCTTGTTTGGTTTTTTTTTTTTCCCTCAGTTGGAAATCTGAGAATTAAAATCCCCACTTCGCCAGGGATTAGGGATGGGATGGGTTAGGATGGGATGACACACTCTCCAGCTCCAAAAAAGGAGGAAAAGCAAGACTGGAAGCACATTTCCCTTCTGAGGGCAGAAAACCACAGCAGAGCACGGTGGGGGGCTCAGGGTTGTCACCCTAGAAGGGATGTGTGACCTCCCCTGGCAACCGTGGGGTTTTCTTGGAGGCTGGCCCAGATCAGGACAGTCAAATATAACCTCCTGCCTGTTCTGGACGTGCAGGAGGGGTTTTCATGACAACCTTCCCTCTTGTGCCCAGGAGGAGGGAGGCAAAGGGAGGCAAAAGGGGACTCGGAGTGGGGACACCCTGCTTGGAACAACAGCTGGGACAAAGCCCAGCCCCTGCCTGTAGGATTTAGGGTGGCAAGGCCACACGGTGCCCTCCTGGTGCACAGCACCTGCCACATCACCCACCAGCCAGGCAGCAGGCAGGGTAAAGAGCCAGCCCAGCACCCACCAGCTCCTCCCCAGCACCCACCTGCGAGGCAGCCGACCACCACACACGCCAGGACCACGGGCAGCACCACGTTCGCCGAGTCTGCAAAGGGGAGAACCCTCATCCTCCGCACCACAGGATGTTCAGCCCCCCACCCTCCAAGCAAGAACCTGCCCACGAGGCACAGGGGGGCTGGGGCAGCAGGAGAGAGGGAGGATCCCTCTTTGGGGGCTGTTTTCCCCCCCCAGTTTCTTTCCCTGGGCCTGGGAGAGGAGCCCCCACTCACTGTGGACTTGGAGCAGGAAGGAGGTCTCGTTCTGGCTCACGGCGTTGCGCACCACGCACGCGTAGTACCCGCTGTCCCTCATCGACGCCCTGACGATGCAGAGTGTGGTGTTGTCCTCAAACTGGATGTGCTCACTTCCCAGCAGCAGCTTCCCGTTTTTCTTCCACCAGTACAAGTCTGCCTTCCCTTTCAGGACGTTGCAGACCAGTTTGGTGTCGTCCCCCGCCTTCACCGACGAGTTGCCCACGATTTCTGGCTCAGACAGCGGTTCTAGGAGAGATAGGCGGACTGTCAACGGGCAAACCTGTGGCTCCACAGATGCCAGGCCACGGAGGAGGGTTGGCCATGGCATAACTCACCAACAACGAGCAGCTGGAACCAGTCTGTGGCCTCCTCCTCGGAGCTGAGGCGGTACAGCCGCCCGTCGTCGCGCCGCAGCACCATCTGCAGCGAGAGGTTCGTCTCGTTGAACCTCGTGCGGTTCTCGTAGGGGCGAGACGTGCTGGGGGGCCGATCGAAGGCATAGCGGAGGATGACTCCCTGCTCCGTGCCAGCTCTGTACTCCCAGGACACCAGCCTGCCCACCCGCAGCCGTGGCACGGTGAGCAGCACGGTGCAGCCCACGGCCGAGACCAGGCGCCCCGAGGCCGGCCTGAGGTCCGCCGAGTAGCACGGAGCGAGTGTGCGGGCTGGAAGAGAAACCAGGAGTGACTCCACGGCTACAGAGAGCCCACTTCATCCACCTGGGAGGAGGGAGGTGCCACAGGAACCCTTCCTGGCTCAGCTGCTCACAAACAGCGGTGCTGAGGAGGGAATTATTTATAGAATCATGAATCAGGGAACAGTGTGAAAGGGACCTTAAAGATCATCCAGTCCCATGGGCAGGGACATTTTCCACTAGACCAGGTTCCTCCAAGCCTTGACCAGCTTGGCCTTAGACACTCCTAGGGATGGGGAGTGTTGGGAAGCAACCTCTGCCAGGGCCTCACCAGCCTCACAGGGAGGAACTTCTTCCCAATATCCCATCTGAACCTGCCTTCACGGAGAAGCCATTCCCTCTTGCCCTGTCACTCCAGGCCCTTGTTCCAAGTCCTTCTCCAGCTCTCTTGGAGTCCTTTTAGGATCTGGAAGGGGCTCTCAGGTCTCCCTGGAGCCTCCTCTTCTACAGGTGAACCCCTCAGCTCTCCCAGCCTGGCTCCAGAGCAGAGGGGCTCCAGCACTTGGAGCATCTCTGTGACCTCCTCTGGACTCGCATCAACAGCTCCACATCCTCCTGATGTTGTTCCCAGAGCTGGAGGCAGCTCTGCAGGTGGAGTCTCACCTGGGGGGGCAGAGGGGCAGAATCTCCCCCTGCCCTGCTGCCCACGCTGTGAGGATTCAGCCCCCTTGGCCGTTGAGCTTCTCACCCACCAACACCCCCAAGTCTTTAGGCAGCGACACCGAAACGCTCCTCCCACGCTGCAGGGGCACAGACCCCCCGGGCACAGCCACCGCCCGCGGGGCCCTGCCAGGAAAACGCGCCGAGAGCCGAGAAAAGCCGCAAGTCCCTCCCCGACCTTCCTCTAAAAGCTTTTCTCGGGGATTGAGGCGCGCCCGAGCCTGGGCTCGCCTTGGCTCCTGAACACAGGCGCCAGGAGCAGCCCCCGCGCCCCCAGGGCCGGGAGGGACCCCCGCCCGCCTGTCCCCCCCGAGCCTGCCCCCAACTCGTCCCAACTCAGCAAAGCCTCCCCAGAACGCGCCGGGTGAGACCCACGGGCACCCCCGGAGCGTGACCGACCCCCACGCGGGACGCGGCCCGGGGGGGGGGGGGGGTGTCCCGGGTATTCCCCCCCCCGCTCCTGCCGGGACAGAAACTCGCCTGTGATCCCCGGGCCGGCTGCCGCGCTGCCGGGGGCGAGGAGGAGGAGGAGGAGGCGGAGGAAGGGGAGGAGGGGGAAGGGGAACATCTGCGGGACCGGTGGAGCGGCTGCTCCGCCACGAGACACCGGCAGGTCCGTTGGGGCGGGACCGGGCGGTTCCGGGCGGTTCCTCCCCTTCTACTCCTCCTCCTCCCCTCCTCTACTCTCCTCCTCTCCTCTTTTAGTCTTCCCTATCCGCGCCCCCCTCCCTCATTCTTCCTCCTCTTCCCTTTCTCTCCCCTTCCCTCCTTTCCCTACCTTCTTCCCCTCCTCCTCTCTTCTTTCCTGTCCTCCTCGTCTCTCTCTCCTTTCTCGTCCTGTCTTTCTCGTCCTGTCTTTCTCGTCCTGTCTTCTTCTCCCTCCCCTCATCTCCCGCTCCTGTCTTCCTCTCTTCCTCCTCTCCTCCTCCTCCTCTTCCCTTCCTCTCTTTCTCTTCTCCTTCCCTCCTCTGCCCTCCCCAGGACATCCAAACCCAACCCACAGAACGCCCCCCAAGGCCCTGGGCGCTGCCTTCTCCTGCCCCCCCCTCCCCTGTCCCAGCTCTACCTGTCACGGTGCAAAACCCCCAAATCCCTTCAGAGAGGCGCTAAGAGAACGGCCTTACCCCATCCCCTTCCCCCGGGAGTCCTTCACGGGGCAAAGGATCCCACCACAGCAACAAAAACTGGGAATTAATCATTTCCTGGAGCAGTCCTTCAGCTCCAGGGAGGGCTGTGGGAAAGATGAGACCGCGGCTGGGACACAAAGATCCCGCTGCTCCCCCAGGAGGTTCATCACGGAATGTTCCGTGGGGAACAGGTGGGGAGGGAGAGGATGTTCTTCTCCTTCCCTGGGTGGTTTCCATCACTTGGGCAGCCTGGGAGGATGAGGAGGGCACAAACAGATGTTTCGTGGCAGGAAAAGCCTACGTGATGCTTTTGGGGGCTGGAGGCTGGGAAACCAACCCTCAAGATACATAGACAAATAAATATAGATTAGATATAGATATAAAAAGAAATATAGGCATAAATAGATAGATACAGATATATAGATTAGATGCAGACATAAAAACCTCAGCCAAGTCAAACTGGTGCAGGAGATCTTCCTGCTGAAGGCAGGCTCAGACACCCTTCCTGACACCTATTCCTGACCCCCAGCAACCTCAGAAACACAACAAACTCCACATCCATCACCTCTGGGTCCCCTTGGACCCTATCCAGAGGGACATTTTCCCCTGGAGGAGGGTGGCTTGGCAGCCTGCACCCCCTCAGAGGGGAGATGCTGTGGTGGGATCAGCGATGTGGATGGAAGCAGTGGCGTCGGGTGCTCCCAGGGCAGGCGAGAGAGGACACACATCTGATGTGGCTGCAGCTGGGAACAGGATGAATTCACACCTCCTGGTATCAGGGAGAGCAGGGCTGGGGGTAGGACGGAGGCACCACACCCGAAAAAGCCTCACACAAAGCTTTTGGGGTGTCTCGTGGGTGTCTCTGCTCCCTCCGTGACCCCTCCAGGACCAGCGAGGGGAGCGTGGCTGCAGGGATGGGGATGGAGCAGGGACCAGACCCAGCATGGCCAGAGATCTCCAGAAGGACCTCAAGAGGAGGAACGCGGACTCAGGCAGGAGCCACGCAGCCATCCCACTAGAGGGAGCGAGGAGATCAGCTGTCCGAGAAGCGAGCTGAAGCGCTGGGATGAGGGAGCCCAACCCAGGGAAGGAGCTGCAGCAGAAAGTCATGCCCAGCTGGAGCCCGGGGATGGTCCTGGCCAGGGCATCTGGAGCTGCTGACCCACCTTGGGATGTTCCAGAGGGTGTTGCTGGGTCAGCAATTAGGGCTCTCTATCCCTTGCTGGTCTGGGGCTTCACAGGGCTCCTCCACCCAAACTCCCACAAGCAGCACAGGAGCAGCCCTGGATCACCATGGAACGTCCCTGCTCCTCCCTTCCCTCCCTTGGCTCCCAATCTCCAGGTCCCACTCCCAGCCTGAGGTGAGCCAGGGCTGTGAGCACCAGCCTGTGCCCATCCAAGCCAACCCATCCTGTCCCCTTTGGGGCCTGCCATGTGTGGGGCTGCAGCAGCTCTGGACATGTCCTGCTGCCACCAAGCAGGGAAGGCCTCCACCCTCCCCACAACATCAGGGACAAGCAAAACCTGGCCCCAGCCCCAGGTGGGGAGAGACTCAGGGAAGGGCTGGGGGTGCTGCCAGGGTTTGGGGGAAAGAGGCTGGATCCTCAAGGCTGATTCCTCCCTGTAGGAGCCCAAAGGCTGAGAGATAGGGGCCAAAACTTGCTGCCTCTCCACACTGCGCAGCCAAAGCCAGGTGTGCATGAACCCAAAATGTGCAAGGTTCACCCCAAAACAGTGTTTCTGTAAGACAGAGGCAGGCAGGGAACACACACCCTCCCCCTCCACCCTGTGAGCTTCCCCAAGAAGGTCAAGGGGCCTCTCTCAGCTCCACAGGCAGTGAATGGACTTCAGCGTCTTCACAAGGAGCTGGAGAGAGAATTCTGGGGAGGGGGAGGGAGGAGGGGATGGAAAAGTGCTGAGCCAGCAGGAAACCTGCAGTGGAAGGCTCTGAGTCAGCCCCAAGCATAGTTTCGCTGAAATCAGCCTCCCCAGCCTCCACATAGCTCCAGATTCCTGGGAGACAAGGCAGAGGGTCTCTGCCCTCACACAAGAGCTGGAGAGGGACTTTGGACAAGGGGCTGGAGTGATGGGACAAGGAGGAATGGCTTCCCACTGTCAGAGGGCAGGATTAGATGGGATATTGGGAAAAAATTCCCTGTGAGGGTGGGGAGGCCCTGGCACAGGTTGCCCAGAGAAGCTGTGGCTGTCCCATCCCTGGAATTGTTCAATGCAAGGTTGGACAGGGCTTGGAGCAACCTGGGACAGTGGAAGGTGTCCCTGTCCGTGGCAGGGGGTGGATCGAGGTGAACTTTAAGGTCCCTTCCAACCCAAAGCATTCTGGGATTCTGATTCCATGGAACTAAGGCCCTCTGAGAGCCTATACAGGAGAGGGGGAAGCTGGGCCTTGGAATAAAGCTGGATATGGGAGCAAGGCTGGTCCCTGGCACCAGGAGAGGGCAGGGCAGGGCTGAGCCCAGGGCAGGGTTCCCAGTGGGTGCTTCACTGCTCCAGAGGGTGAGTTGATCCTGTGCATCAGCTGGATCCACTGACCTTCCTGTTGGAGGTAGGGTGTGATGGGGAAGAGGTTTTTCCCCGAAAAAACACTTCAGCACAGGAACTGATCGATTCAAATCGAAAGACAAACATCTGAGGGCACATTCCAGGGAGGTTACAGCAGCTCCTGAGCCGCACACGATGACTCCACGTCCCAGGGGCTGCTGTTTCCTGACAGAGGATCAGGGTCGTGTGGCCAACACGTTTGGAATCCTCAGCTGCTGGAGCCAGTGCCAGGCTGGGCTTTGCTTAAAGGAGCAGCCACGGGGAGCTGAGACCTGGCTCTGGGGCTTCCCCAGGGAGGGATGTCTTACAGTGACCCAGCTCAGGGGGGTCCAGCCTTGGCCAACCCACAGACATTCCATAAAACATGGAAAATAACGTAAATGGCACATTCTACCCTCCTGCCTGAAGCAAACTGAAGCGAGTCCAAGGGACAGGCTGGGAAATCCCAGAGATACAATTCCCATCTCCATGCAGGTATCCCCTGCTGGGTTTCCCCCGTCCCAGCCCCTCATTGATGCCACTGGGAGATTCCAACAAACCCCTCTCCCGCTCCCCTGCACTTGCTCTGCACCACGGAGCACTGAGGAAACAGATTTCCAGGCTCCACTGACCCAGCTCTCCCAGTGCAGGACCAGGAAACATGAGAAATGAAAAACAACTCCTCAGCCAGGACCGAGGCATTTTTTTTCCCTGGCTCCCACCCAGTTTTCTCTGCACAGTTCCAGTTCTGGTCCTGCCCTGGCTCACAGACAAATCTCCCTTCTCCAAGGCCTGGAGAGCAGCTCCAAGCTCCAGGTTCTGGTCGCTCCTGGCTTCCCTCTTCTCTTTGGCAGAGCCCAGCTGTGCCCCTGCCCCGTCTGATGGAGCAGCACAGGGATCAGCAGTCCCAAGTTGCTTTAGAACATACATCCACGTCCCACACTGCAAACCACAGAACCATGGAACAGTTTGGGTTGGAAAGAATCCTAAAGCTCATCTGGTTCCAACACCCTGCCATGGGCAGGGACACCTTCCTCCAGACCAGGTTGGAAAGTAGTTTGTTTCCCAGATGGGCCTTTTCCAGCTCTTCCCTCTTCACCCAATTCTGCAGGTCCTGAGCCTTTTTCATGAGAACAACCTGGAGGGTTTATTTGTCATCGCATTGTTCAGACAGAATTTCATTTCCCCCCAAACTCAGTTTCCTCCCCAAATTCCATGGAAGGCATCTCACCTGGGGAAGCAGCTCCTTGCCAGGGCAGGGATGGTGCCACAACAGAGCAGCAACGAGCTCTGGGCACCGGGTACACACTGAGCTGGCAGAGAAGGGGGGAAAAACACTCATGGGCTTGGCAGAGACTTTGGGGTGGAAGATCCCCTGGTCTCAGGAGCATCCAGAGTGAAGCAACATGAGGTGGAACGGGCAGGATTTCCCCAAGGAGTCCATCAGCCCCTTCCTGCTGGAAAAGAGAGGTGGTAGTTGTGAGAGGCCAGCAAGCAGCCCCAGCTGAGAGGCTTTGGCTGGTAATAAATCAGTCCTCAGCCCTCCAGCATCCCTCTCCATGTCTCCTGGAGGAGACATTGGGTCCTCCCTTCTCCTCCCTGCTCCTGCAGCTTTGATCTGAGCAAGGTTCCAGTGCAGCTCAACAGGGGATGGGGAACAGGGGAGTGCAGGCCCCAAACTACAGCACTGTGGCTTTTTTGTTTAAAGAGCAAGAGGCAAAACCTTTCTGCTATCCAGAACACACCAAGAAAATCACCAGCCTCCTGCCCATCCTCTGCCTTTGCCCATCACAGCCCACTGGAGATATTCAGAGGCACTGGAAACACAGGTCCAACAACTGATTAGATCCATGATCCACAGGCATTTGTACAACCTGGCCAAAGGCTTTTACAACAGCAATACAAGCTGATAAAGCGACTAATTACTCCCTTTCCCGCATCTGGGAGGTCATTAGGGCAGGTCACAGGGCCATGCATGGAGTCAGGGGCGCCCAGGGGCCACCAAGAGCATCTGCTGCCACAACCATAGCCTGGAGTGCTCGGGGAAGGAGATAGAAAAGGGCCCAGAGTCACTCTTTCCACGGCCTCACCCTGTTCCCCGGGCCCCGCTGCCCCCTGAGCCGCAGCCCCGGGGCCACCGTCGGTCCCCGCGTCACTGCTCAGTCTCGGTGTCACCGTCAGTCTCGGTGTCACCGTCGGTCCCGGTGTCACCGCTCGGTCCCCGCGGAGGTCCCGCCCCTCCTGCCTCAGGCCCCGCCCCCAGACACGCCCCCCGCCCATCGGCCCCGCCCCCCGCCTGTCGCTGCCGCCGCCGCCGTTCGGTGCCCGGGACAGCGGGACCGGGACAGCGGGACCGGGACAGCGGGACCGGGCCATGGCCCCCCACCCGCCCAGCGCCGGGCACTACCTGCGCTCCGACAGCGGCGGCTCGGAGGCGCCCATGCTGGCGGAGGGTCCCGGTCCCGGCCCCGCTCCCGGTCCGGACGGAGGCCCCGGTGCGGTGCGGGGGCAGCGGCGGCGGCGGTGCGGTCCCCTGTGGGGCAGCGTGGCTGTCATGGCCATCCTGGCAGTGCAGATCGCCTCCACCACCGTCCTCTTCGTCTACTTCACCATGGCCATCTCCAAGGTGAGCTTTGCCCCGCGACGCCCCGTCCCGTTTTCCCGGGGGGGGGCCGGGACCGGCGGCGCGGTTTCTCCACCCGGAGGGAGTTCCGGTGGCTGCAGGAGGGCTCTGCCCGCTCCCCGCTCCGCGCCTCTGCCCGCCGGGCACGGCAGAGACCGGCGCTGCCCCGCCGAGGATCCAGATGTGGCGGCGGGGGAGGGGGGTGGGCGCTGCCCCGGGCCCCCCAGGAGCCGCGGATCCAGATGTGGAATGGGGGTGGACAGAACATTGCCTGAGCTCCGCCCGGAGCTGCAGATCCAGATGTGGAGGCGAGGGCGGAGGGGTGGACTCTGTCGCGGATCCAGATGTGGAGGGACGGCGCCTTTGTCCTAGGCTCCGCCTGGAGCTCACGGTCCGCACTGGGAGGGGGGCCTTGCCCTGGGATCCCATCAGAGTCTCCAACCCCAAAGGGGGATGTAGGGGGATTTCCTTGGGCTCCAGGCCCCACCGACCTCTGGTTCCTGCTTCATCTTCCCCCATTCCCAACTCTTCCACACTTCAGGACCCCAAATCCTCCTCGCCCACTTCTTGAAATGCTGGAACCCCCCATTCCAGCACCACCTCCCCATTCCAGCAGCTCTTCTGCTCTTGCTCCTGTACAATCCCAACAACAGTGCTGAGATCCCGCCATTCCCATCTCCCGTGGGGTCACTCGGGCCAAACCACTCCCAAACTTGGCCATGATCCTGCCAACAGCTCCCCCAGCTCCCGCCAGCCGCTGATTCCAACCCACAACAACCCCCAAGCAATGTAAGGGAAACACCAGACCAGAGATCCACGGGGAGAGGGAAACTCGGGGCTGCCATGGAGGGCACCCTCATCCCTGAGGGTCCAGCAACAATCGAGTCCTGCAGTGCCAGACATTCCACAAACCACACCGGAGACGGGGAAAGGGGAAAAGCCCTGCCCACGGATGCAGGAGGAATAAACAGCCTGTCTGGAGCATCCTTTGGAGGGGGCTCCAGCCCTCCTTTAGGCTTTGTTTCCATCCCCGAGTCACGTGTGGTCCCGCTGTGAGGGATTTACATGAAAGGCGCCACATGAAAGGCGGTGGAGAGAGAGGGCGAATGAGGGAGACAGAGCCCCAGGGAAGAGCTGAAGGGAGGGGGAAACCGTGGAAATGGATCGACTGGGGCTGATTTTAGCGGCCAGTCACTGGATCCCTCCTGGGATCTGTGCTGGGAACAGGGAGTCAGACTCCTGGAGCCCCTTTAGGTCCTGGAAGGGGCTCTCAGGTCTCCCCGGAGCCTTCTCATCTCCAGGTTGAACCTCCCCAGCTCACCCAGCCTGGCTCCAGAGCAGAGGGGCTCCAGCCCTCGGAGCATCTCCGTGGCCTCCTCTGGACTCGCTCCAACACCTTCCCGGGCCGGGCTGACCCCGGTTCCGCGGGAACACTCCATAGTCAGCGCTCCGGGCAGCCCGGGGGAGCCGCACGGGTGTGCCCTGCCCGAACACGCACCCACCGCGGGGATGCCGCGGGAACAGCCCCATCCCTCGGGATTCACTGTCTTGGCACCACCCGGCCCCCACCTGGGCGGCCAGGTGTGTGCAGGGAACACCCTCCGGGGTCACCTGCAGCCCATCCGTAGGGAATTGTGCCCCCCTGGCAGGTCCAGCCAGGGCACAAGAGCGCAGAAAGGAACCCTAATCCCTTCAATCTGACACCACGTGGCTGTCCTGCAGATACAGAGTCTGTATTGATCCCAGTATCCTGTGGATCTAGAGGCTGTATTGATCTCAGTATCCTGCAGATCTAGAGGTTGTATTGATCCCAATATTCTATGGATTTAGAGTCTGTATTTATCCCCATATTCTGCTGATAGAGAGGCTATCCTGATCCCAATATTCTGCAGATCTAGAGGCTGTATTGATCCCAATGTTCTGTTGATATAGAGGTATATCCACATGTAGATGGGATGTAGATCCCAAAGGTGAGCACATCCTGGTGTGAGGCAGTGAGTACCCACAGCTGTGGAGTACAGGGGTCTGGGGGTGTTCAGAGCAAGCCAGGACATGGGGAACATGTGGGGTGCTGGAGGTGGCCAAGCCCCAGGTGACGACATGGCCACCCAAGGCCTCCCAGCTCTGTCCTGGGAACCACCCAGGTGGCATAGGTAGGGTAGCCAATAGGTAGGGTGGCCACCAGGTGTGATGGTCACCACAGCCACACCACGGCCAGAGTGGAGCCGGGACAGCCCTGGGACAGCTGGGGAAGGGAAGGCTTCCCATCCCAAACCATAAGCCAGGACAGGGAAGTGCCCAAGACCTGCCTGAGCTGCCCTGGCACTGCTCAGGATCCCAGCTCGGCAGCTGGAAGAGCCGAGCTGTGCCAGAGCTTGTTTTGCAATCCCAGCCCGGGTCGGGAAGCAGGAGGAGCGTGGCCCTGGCTGCCCAGGCACGTCCAGCCTCCTGCAGCAGCTCGTGCTTCCCGGAATCCACAGAGCCAAGGCTGGTGAGGCAGCTCCTGCCCCAGAGCACTGAGCACCTCCTGGAGCTGGAGAAGCCTCATTTTCCCCAGGGGTGGGAGGGAGAGAGAAAGGAGATGGATAATGGGAATTTTGGGTTATTTACTTGGTGCTCTGTGCCTTGTGAGAGTCCTTGAGTCCTGCCTCCTCCTCCTCCTCCCGCTTGGAGCTGGAACTCCGTGAAAGGGGCTGGAGTGCTTCCAGAAGCACTGGGATGGGCTTCTGCAAGGGATCATGGGAGGACAAGATGAGATTTAGCATGTCCAATCCACAAAAAAACAGAACTTTGACTGAACTCGGATCCACCCAGCCTCCTACTGCCCCCTCCATCCCACACAGGAGACACAGCTGGGTTTGCATCCCGGTGGTGCCGTCGGTCCCACCGCCAGCTCTGGGACTGGGGCAGCTCAGGGTTGTTCTCTGAGCCCCCCTGATGCTGGAGGAGCCAGGATGAAGGTGGCCATCCTGCGTCCACACCCCACAGGGATCCCCTACTGTTACCCCCATCCATCCCAGTTTGACATCCCGGTTTGTTTCCATCCCAGCTGAAATCCCAGGCTCCGGGGAGTGCGGAGGAGCTGCGGTGTCTGCAGATGCTCAATCAGCAGGCCGAGGGCTCCAGCCTGGAGGAGCTGAGCAGCAGCCAGACCTGTATCAAGCTGGCCAGCACCATCAAAGCCTACGTGGCCACGGTGAGCCCTGGGACCAGGGGAGGATGGGAGAGCTCCTGGCTACCCCCCTGCCTCAGCTTGCCCATCTGCCTCACTGCAGGGCTGGGAGGGGGGGAATGGCAAGGATGGTCTGAGGAGGGGGCTGGACTCAGGCCCTCCACAGCAAGGAGGTGGTGGGGCACAGGGACAGTGTGACAAACAGGGTGATAGGGGCTTGGAGGAGGAGCTGGGATGTGGGGAACCCCTGCTTCACCTTTGACCGTGGGACATTCTCCTCTCTGTGGCCCAGGTGACAGAGAACATCCTCCGCAGGAGCGCAGTGAAGGGTGAGTCTGTCCTGGCCCAGCTCCAGGGAGGCAGCCAGAGCTGGGATCCACGTGCATGCACTGGGATGTCAGCAGGGTGGGGGGCTGATGGGCTCCAGCCCTGGCTCTGGTGCTGTGAGCTGGGCAGGAGAGGGGAGAATCAGGATTGTTCCACTGGGTGGTGAAGGGCACACATCCCAGGAATGGGCTGGAGGGACAGCCATGTCCATCTGTCTGGAGTCAGGGAAGCAGGGCCATGGGACAGCTCAGACACACTAGATAATGATTGACAAGACCCCGAATAACCTTCTTCTCTGATGGGTCAGTGGGGCATTTCCCTGCCCTGCTGGCACAGGGCTGGGTGTCCCCACGCCTGGTCCTCTACAGCTGACTGTCCCTTTCCCACAGAGGCCCGGCAGAGCTACTTGAACACCTCAGAGGGGCAGGTTCCTCCCAAAACAGCCAGGAAGCCCTCTGCACATCTCACCCTCCGCCCGCAGAGCCTGAGCCAGGATGGTGAGTCAGGGGGTCCCGGTGTGCTCCAGTGGGTTTCCAAGATGGGAACAGGGGAGACAACTCCCCAGAAGGGCAGGGGACCAGGACAGGGAAATGGGGAGCCCCACTGGGCACTGAGTGGTCTCGGAGGTGGGAACAAGGGAGAAACCTCTCCCAAAGGGCAAAGGACCAGCATGGGAGGAGGTGTTGGGTGGCAGATGGGGACGAGTCCAAAGCCATCTTCTCCACTCCTCCAGACTGGGAGAGAGTTCGAGCCACCCCCTCCCCTTCCCCTGAACCTGCCAGGTCTCTCCCCTCGGTGACCCCTCCCTTCCCCCAGGAGTCTCGGAGCGCTTCGGGAACCTGTCGCAGTCGTGCCGCCACGCCATCACGCGCTGGGAGCACAGCACCCTGCACTCCCACCTGCAGAACATCACCTACCGCGACGGGCGGCTGCGGGTCGAGCAGCCGGGCAAGTACTACGTGTACTCCCAGATCTACTTCCGCTACCGCAGCGCCGGCGCCCAGGACTCGGGCCCGCAGCTCGTGCAGTGCATCCAGTGGCAGCCCTCCCGCAGCCAGCCCATCCTGCTGCTCAAGGGCGTGGGCACCAAGTGCTGGGCGCCCGAGGCGGACTACGGGCTGCACGCGCTCTACCAGGGCGGGCTCTTCGAGCTCAAGGCCGGCGACGAGCTCTTCGTCTCCGTGTCCTCCTTGGCCATCGACTACAACGACGCAGCCGCCAGTTACTTCGGGGCCTTCCGGCTCGACCTGTGACACCCCCTCTGCTCCCACCTGCCCGCTGGTGCTCCCGCGTGGCCCCAATGGCCAGGGGGTGACACAGGGTCCTTCCCGGTGTGCCTTGTCCTTTGCGGTGAGGGACAAGACAGAGAGGGCACAAGGGAAGGCTCCCCGCAGGGACCTGCTGTGCTTGGGGCCACCATCCAGGTGGCAGGAAGCCTGAGAGCCTGGAAAGGTCCCCAGGGACCTACAGGGGACATGCACGATGGGAGATACCCCAGCCCTGGTGGCACATCACCTCCCAGGGGCTCCCTGCAGCAGGAGGGGCACCAGGGCCACGTCCACCCTGGCAAGACATGGCAAGACACAGTGTCCCTGTGATGGGGTGGCCCTCCATGAGTGTGACCCCACCTCAGGCAGGGGCAGCCCCAGCTGGGCTGTGGGTGCCAGGGACCCTGGGCTGGAGGTGCTGGGGCAGCAGCCGGGGTGAGCAGGGGCACAGGGGACACAGGGCTGGCACCCCCAGGGCTCGGCCTTCGGGGAAAGGAGCGATGGAGTTTCGATTTGGGCAGATCAGAAACCTGGGGCCACGCCAGTGATGGGCTCGGGGAGGGCAAAGGGCGGGACCGTGACAGCGGAGCAATCACCAGCCCCAGCACCACACCCGGCACGTGGCACTGGGCAATGCGGTGCCCCAGCCAGGCTGCACGGGACCAGGAGCTCCATCACTGCTGCCCAAGCACCTCTTCCCTTGGGCATTTGTCCCCCCAGCCCTGAGGGACCAGAGCAGCCCCCACCTCCTCACCCCTGCAGCCCTGGCAGTCCCTCACCTGCAGGATTCCAGCACCGGGTGAGCCCGGGCAGGACCTCGGAGGGACCAAACCCACCCCAGGTGATGGAGGCCACCTCAGAGGCCAAAGAGGGCTTCGGGCAGGGCCCAGCTGGCTCAGCCCACGGACACCAGGGTGGGCACAGCCCCTTTTTCTAATTACCCCTGTACTCTCTGTATCCTACTAAGACTGTGGGTGTGTATGGACAGGACAGGAGTGTGGGCTCCTGCCAAGGATGGGGGCTCCCAGGAAGGATGGGATCACCCCCATGGCTGGCACGGCTGCGTGGGGGTCTCAGTGCTAGTTGGAATAAAGCCTGTACTCCAGCATGGGTCTGGCCCCTTTGCATCAGGCACCAGGGATACGTGCCTGGGGTCTCTGCACAGGCAAGCTGGACACAGACCCAGAGGGAACAGGGACATACAGTACCTTGAGAGCCCAGCAAAGGCCCTGCCTTGTCTTGCACCCGCAGCACCCCAAAGGGCCCACAGCTCCTCACTCCATGGGTGACTGGGGCAAGACTGCCTTCATCCCCACTGGAACTGGCTCCTGCAGATCCCCCACCCAAGAGCTGAGCCCAGCCCTGCTCCTCCTCCCCTGCACCTTTCAGCTCCCAGGGGATCCCGATGCTCCTCCTCTCTCCATTTCAGGATTGCCAAGCCCAGCCCAAGGCACAGCCTGACCCCGGGGTGCCACAATGGGCTGGTCCCCACCACGCCGTGGCCGGGCAGGGGCTGCTCCTGGCTCTGCCGTGGCTCACACAGCTTTCCAGGCCTGACCCCCACCCACTGCATCCTCGGCTGGGCCTGGGGGGCTGGGCCAGGTGGTTCCCATATCCCTCCACACCCCCAGGTGTTTGGCATTCCCACTCACCAGTGCCCATCTCCTGCAGGTTCCTGCTCCAGGGGGGGCTGATACAACTCTCCCAGAGGAACAGTGCCACCCTGGCACCCAGAGCCTCCAAAAACTCATCCAAAGCCAGAGAGCACTGAGAGCATCCTCCTGCTGCCTCCAAAGGGGTCACAGGGCTGATCCCCCCATGGCAGGGCTGTGGGGTCCCATTTCCCAAGTCACCATGGGGGGAGGGAGGGACAGAGGGATGATGGAGGGATGGAGGGAGCTGAGCTGAGCCTCAGCTCTGCAGCACTTGCCCCAGAGCATGTTGGGCTCTTGCCCAAAGCAAACAAAACCTGAAAGCGCACTCCAAACCCCTCCATTCCAAAACCACGTTGAAAATGATCCCTTTCCCACCACCTCTAATCCCAGCTCCTCCTGTCCCAGCCACCTTGGTGACCCACGGTAGGAATGGGGATTCCAGGGCTCTTGACATCCCCACCAGTCCCAACATCCCCCTTGGGGACCGCTGAGCTCATCCCTGCTCCACATCCCGGCTCCTCTGGCAGCAGCCACGGGAGCTCAGAGCTGAACCAGCCAAGGCAGGGTTGCTGGAAACGCAGCAGGTGGTTCCAAGATTTCCTCTGAAAGGGGGTTTAAAGTGGACACGGCCCGGTGGAGGCGGCAGGAGGTTGTGTTTGCCGTGAAGGAAGCAGGGAAAGCAGCCCCGTGTGCGTGAGTGGGGAGAGCCGGGCCCGGCGCCAGCGGGCCACGGGCCACTCCGCTTTCCTGGAAAGGAGAGGGCTCGTGGGCGGAAGGACTGGGGAAGGAGAACTCCACCAGCATCAGGGCAAAGAGCAGCCTCGCCCCGTCTGGGGAGAGATGAGTGGTACAGAGAGAGACGGGATGGAATTCCTCCCTGTGAGGGTGGTGGGGAGCCCTCTGCCCCTTCCATCGTGCTTCCTGCCCTGGTGCTTCCAGCAGATGGGCTCAGCCTGGCCAGGGACATGCAGCCTGGCTGACTGTTCCCACCTGGACAACAAGTGGATTGGGTGGCAGCAGAAAAACCCAGCCTCCACCAAAACCTCCCTGCACCAACACTGCCTGCCCCAGGACACGCTCCAGGGAAGAGAGGAGAACAAAGTGTGGAGAGACCTGGATGAGGGTTCGACACTGGTCTCCAAATGAGGAAGTAAATAAACCATCTCTCATAGAGATTTTTTTTTCTTATTCTTAATGTTGTTTATTAAAAAAGACATCCCGCTATTTTAACTTGAGTACTCCTGACAAGTTCACTGTAGCTCCTACTGGAAAGTCAATGGTCACTAAATCACCTTTGCATCAAAGGACTGAGCTGGTCCTGCTACATCCTTCCCAAAATCTGTTTTCTTTGGGCTTTTTTTTAAAGGCAAGCAAGAGCAGAAACACCACCAGTGCTTCAGGTCCTGGAAGGAGGAGTGTGGTGGAGGCACAACAGATATCTGCTTTCAAAAGATTCCTTACTAAATAATGTCACAACAGTTCCCTTACCCAGGGAAACTCTTTAATTCTGGCATCACCAATTCACTTCATTTGCATCCAGCTCAGTCTGTGGAACAATGCAGTTATCTCAAATACTTCTACAAACATATTGCCCAGAGTTTCACCTGGTCCTGCACTATTGGACATGCTCAGCAGCAGCAGAGGCCATGGCCTTCCCTCTGGATCCCAGCCAGATCCTTCCCTGCAGCTGAGGGCAGAGCTGGGAGAGGCCAGGGCAGGTGGGGACGTGCTGTGGGAACACAACACGTGCTCTGGGGGAAGAGGCGCCTCGGTGCATGGACCAAACCTCTCCCACAGCGAGGAGCAGTTTGGCTTTCCTGTGCCAAAGGCAGGGCAGATCATCCCACACAATCCAGGGCTGCTTTCCCCGTGCCTCCTGTGACAGCACATCCCTCTGGCTCAGAGCCACACAGACAAAATAATGAAATTCCCCAAAACCGAGAGCTCCAGCTCCCCAGGCAGCACATCCCTGTAGTGACAGCTTCAAGAGTTCCCAACCCTTCCTTGATGGCCTTAGGCCAAAGGAGGGCAGGGTTAGATGGGATATTAGGGAAAAATCCTTCCCTGTGAGGGTGGGGAGGCCCTGGCACAGGTTGCCCAGAGAAGCTCTGGCTGCCCCTGGATCCCTGGAAGTGTCCAAGGCCAGGTCAGATGGGGCTTGGAGCAACCTGGGACAGTGGAAGGTGTCCCTGCCCACGGCAGGGGGTGGCTGATCTTTAGGGTCTCTCACAACCCAAACCATTCCATGAGTCTATGATTCCCTCCTGCTCTAAACCAGACGGGAGGTGGGGAGCGACTGTAGCACTAACATCGATTCTGCATTGACCTGATTTCTCACGGCCCCTCCATTTGGATTCGATCCAGGCAGAGACTGCTTCCTGCAACCACTGACAAGGGACCCTCTTATCTCCCCTGCAGAGGAGCTGTTTCGCCTCAGTGCCGAGGAGCCCAGCCCAGGGCGTTCACGGCCCCGATCCCTTTGTCTCTAAATAAATCCTCCGTTCAAAGGCCCTTTTTTCCCCCGTTTGTTGTTATGAGCCAGCTCATCACTACCTCCAAGTCTCCATCTCCTCCCAGACAAGATCTCGTTTTACTTTCAAGTTCCCAGCCCGGCCCGAGTTTGCGGCGGGAGGAGGAAATCCACTCCAAAAAACACGTCACCGCCCCAGGAAATCATTCCTTGGGGCGTTGTAAATAAAGCATACAAAGAAAGGCAGCGGGGTGTGACCCCCCCCCATCGCTGCTGGCACCCCACGCTCTGCCCCAGGGTACGCACCAGCCACCGCTCCCCCCAGGCAGTGATTCAGCCTGGAAAAGGGCAGACAAAACAGAAACCTTTTTTGCTACAGCACAAAGGATTATGGAGCTGCAGGAGGCAGGATGCTCGTTAAACCCTTGGGAAAACATTAATGCTGGGGCGCCGTGACCAAGCAGAGGGGACCCAGTGCTGCTGCAGGCAGGAGCCCGAGTTCATCCCTCACGGAATCGCGGATGGTTTGGGTTGGAAGGACCTTTAAAGGCCATTTAATCCAATCCCATCCCAGCTGTGCTGCTCCCAGCCCCTTCCCTGAGGTCCCACTGAGGAAATTAGGGGGATTTCTTTACTCCGCAGGGGCTTTCTCTCCTTTTCCAGTGCCAATTGCCTTTCCAGTGCCAATTGCTCAGCCTCTGGCTCCCAGCAGCAGCCCCCGGGGCGGCGGAGCCGATTGCAGCGGCTGTCCCTCCCCATTCCTTCCCGTTCCCTCGCAGGCACATCCCCACTGGCATCGGCCCCAGCCCCGCCCCGGCTCTGCCCTTGGGAATGACGGAGCTGTACACAAGGAAAGTGCTGAGCCAGCTCGATCCACGGGCGCACGGGCCTCGTGCACCACAGACACGCAGTTTTCCCCTTTATTTCCCCAACGCGACGAGCTGGAGGCACCAGGAAAAGATAATTCCAGTTTTAAAGAAATTTCCGCGTTTTCTGTCCCGTTCAAACCCCAGCTCTTGGGTGGAGTCCTGGAATCACAGGCTGGTTTGAGTTGGGAATTTTAAAGACCAGCTCATTCCAAGTCTCTGCCACGGTGGCTCAAAGTCACCTCCCCCACCTCCCCTCCTGCATCCAACAGCTGAGCACAGCCAGCCCTCAACCCCAAGAGACTCCCAACTATCGTGTGTCATAAAAAGGATATGGTAACCCCCTCCAGGCCCCTTCTTCCTGGGTTACTCATCTCCAGCTCCGACCTGCATCCACAGCTGTCAGCTGAAGGGAATCCCAGGGCTCCTCCTGGAGTGAAGAGCAAGAACTGGACAGGGCAAAACACTTCTCAGGAGCTGGAAGCGCCCCAGGGAAGGGGGTTCTCGGTTTCTCTGCTGCACAGAGGTTTTGATGAATCCCAGACTGGTTTGGGCTGGAAGGACCCTCAAGCTCATCTCATTCCACCCCCTGCCACGGGCAGGGACACCTTCCACGGGCCGGGGTTGCTCCAAGCCCTGTCCAAGCTGGCCTTGGACACTCCCATTTCCACCTTGCCCACACGTTCCAGACCTTCAGCCACTAAAGCAGGAAAATTAGCAGTTTCCACATTCAAAGGATCTGCCCAGCAGGAGGCACGGAAAGGCCCGGGACTGTTGGGATGTTTCCATTCTACTCTCCCATTAGCACCACGTTTCGTTTGGCGAGAGGACTCGAAATCCCGCCCACAAAAAGGACGGAGCCTCCCTAAAGCCCAGTCCTACGGGGCTTTCCCAGTCTTTCCCAAACTCTCACCCTCCCAGGCAGGAGCTTCTCCAGGACACCTCTCCCACTAAAAAAACAATCCAGGGGCCAGACACACCGACGGCTGTCGCAGAGTGAGGAGCTGCTGGGCAAGTGTTTCCTGCCCAGAGCCCCTGTTCCCAGATGGCAGAGCAGCTGCTGTCCCCTTCAACACTGTGCTCCCTGCCCTCTGCTTCCCCAGGAGCAGCTGGAATGATCCACCAGCCAGCTGGGATGTTCCATCTGGGATGACCCTCCAGCCAGCTGGATGCTTCAGACTGCACACAGATTTCCCTTCTGGCACCTCCTGCCCTCACCTTTGCACTGGGCTGCTGCAGCCTTCCCACTGGCAAAGGAATCCGCTCATGGATCGTGGATCTAATTGAAGCAGGGACCGTATTTTTCAAGCTAGAGCCCTCCTACTTGTGATAAGGTGAAGAGGAAAGTCGAAAAGCTTTGTCTTTCTGGTGTTCCAAGTGTGCCACAGGGAAGAGAAGCCAGCATGTGCAGGACAGGCATCCCTGCCAAAGAGCCCCCAGGGGAGTGGGAGAAGGCAGGTTCGTCCCTGGACTGAGCCCCAGATCCCCAGAGCACCTACCTGCCCTGCAAGTAGAACAACAACAGGCATTTAAAGGCAAAGCTGCTGCTGGCCCGGGCTGAAGCAGCACACAAAGCATTCCAACCATCTCCTGCTGCACAAAACCACCACAAACCAGGCCAGGCATTTATTTTTTTCCAAGCAGAAGGAATGGGATCTGTCAGTGACATCTCACGCTGAGGCAGCTTTGAGCTGTACAAGAATTACAACATCGCCACACCACTGCCGACTGGAAGCAGCAGCAGCAGGGACGGGCTCCTGGATGGCTTTGGAAGATAAAGAATCTGGCTTTTGCTCCATGGAAAGATGAGGAATTTGTTTGCATTTGAGAGAGCCTGAGGTGTACCCACCTTCCAGCCAGGAGCCCCCACTCCCCACAGAACAGGTCTGTCACGGAGCGTGAAACAACCGCGGCCACGACAAACAGCACCAGCCTCCCCAGCATCCATAAACCTCCCCGCTTCCAGGGAATGGGCACAGTTTTATTAACAGGAAAGTCATTTGGTCAGCTCTGGGACAAGGACTGAGGAGCACAGAGGGACACGGTGGACCAGGCTGGGAAGGGTTTATTGCATAGTTGTTGGCCAGAGGAGACCTGGAGCAGCGCCGCAGGGAAGTGGCCGTGCTGGGAGTTCTCCAGCTGGGATCTGGCGTGGGAAGGGAGCAGGGAACAGCACACACATCCCTGTGGACATTCTGGGTGCGGGGCTCTCCGGTGGGACAGGTGGTGAGGAGGAGGAGGTCACCTGTGCAATGTCCAGCACCATCGGGGTTTTTGGGAAAGGGCAGGAACATCAGGCTCAGCCTCTGGGATTTTCATGACATGCTTAAGGGAAATCAAGGAGACTGAATCCTTGGGCATGGATCTGTAAAAGGGATCAGGAGGGGAACACATCTGTGAACTCTTCCTGCCTCCTCCTTGGGGCTCTCCCGGCAAGGCAGCGGCAGAGTAATTAATACATTCACTAATTAATCAAAACCAGCTTCTTCCCAATCAGAAACTGGGCCCAATTTTAAGGGGGAGGGTTGGTCTGGTTTGGTTTTTTTCCTTCTTTCGGACAAGCAGCCTCAGCTGGACAATTTTTAATTTTCCCTCCCCTATTTTGGCCTTACAAGGTTCCAATTTTTCCCAAGTGGCTAATTGGGAATACACCACCCTGAGTACAGCCATGTCCCCCTCTGCCACCACCTGAACGCTGTGCAAGATCATCCTGCTCCTTCCACACCTCTGGAGGTGCAAAAACACCTTGGTTTTTCCTCCCCATGTTAGTAACAACAGTTCCAATGAAAGAAGAGGAGGAAATACAATTCTCTAACACTTTGCTTTTACTCCTTCATGGAATCTTTCCAATGCAACTTCACAAAAGCAACGTAAATAAAGTCTATTTTTCTTCTAAAAAGAAGATCCTGTTCCACAGATTCCGTAGTGCAATTGGTTATCTGGTAGAAAAAAAAAAATTATCTTCTTCGGCTCCATGGAGGAAAACTCTGGAAACAGTTCCATGGTCTCAATAAAAATAGGAAAGTCTATCCAGGATGGGCTAGAAAGTTCCATGTGTGTGGACACACAGTTCCTACAGTCTGCCTCTAGTTGAAGAGGATGGACTCTGGGTCCTGGTTGGCCATCTGTGCAATGTGCTTTAGTACATCCTTTTTGGTGATGATCCCCAGCAGCTTCCTGGAAAATGAAACACGTTTTTAACACACTGACACCCCCAGAAGGGTCCCCGGCAGGGCTATTTGAGGCCCTTGCAGGGGCTGAAGAACCTTTTGGGATCTGAAGATCAAAAGACCCCAAACCCAATTCCTGAAGGGGCGTGGCAAGAACACTGAGTGCCACGTCCAGTCCTTCCTTGGACACCTCCAGGGAAGGGGACTCCACCACCTCCCTGGGCAGTTCCAATGTTTTACAACTCTTTCCATGAAGAAATTCTTCCTGATACCCAACCTGAACCTGCCTTGGCACAGCTTGAGGCCACTTTCCCTTGTCCTGTCACTTGTTACCTGGAAGAGCCCGACCCCCACCTTGCTGGTGCCATGCTCCAGGAACAGATCATGCAGTTTGCTCTCATCCTTCCCCTCCTCAAACTACTTTTATCAGCACCAAAGCAAATTCCAGGATGCACATGGACAGATTTGGGAGGAGGTCTGAGCCCATCAGCTGCAGAGACCCATCAGCACAGAAGCTGGGCCTTATAGCCTTATCTTCCTGCTCCAGCTGGAACTGGCCTTCACAGTTCCCTTCTTCCAGGCAAAAACTGCTCCAGCATCCAGCAGGGATGCCCATGGATGTTCCCTCTGTCCCTGGAGAGCAGGGGAGGCTCTGACCCAGGGACCCCAGGGCTCTTACCCGTTGTGAGTGACCAGGCACTGGCGCAATCCCAGCTTGCGGAAAATATCCACGACGATTTCCATGGGCGTTTCATCCGTCACTGTGAAGGGACTGAGGTCCAGGATGCTCCTGAGTTTCAGCACAGAAGGGGAGCTCGGAGGCAGTGGGGGACAGTAGTCAGTGAAACAAATAATTGAAGTGCTCACGATCCCATCCTGCTTCTTCCGTGCGTTTTCTGGAAGAAGAAATATTTGATTAAATATCAGCCCTCCTTTCCTTTTCTAAATGGAAGAGCATTCCCTTTCCTCTGCCCACACTGGATATCCTTAGAAGTCTATTCTTCCTTTCACCTGAGCTGTTCCTTCCCCACTGAGGGGGGAGTATGTTTCCAGCCTTCCTTCTAATGGAATCATGTAATCAATAAGGTTGGAAAAGACCTTTTAAGATAATCAAGTCCAACCATCAACGCAGCACTACCACCATGTTCACCACTAACCACGTCCTCGAGTGCCACATCCACACGTTTTCTGAACACTTCCAGGGATGGGGACACCGCCTGGGCAGCCTGTGCCAGAGCTGGACAACCCTTTCCATGAAAAAACTTTCCCCAGTATGCCAAACCTAAGCCTCCCCTGGCACAACTTCACGTCATTTCCTCTCCTCCTGTCACTTGTTACCTGGGAGAAGAGGCAGCAGAACCTCCCAGGTCTCCAAAGCTCCACCCCAGGGGTGAGACCAGAACATGCTCTGCCCAAGACCAAGGCGTTGTGCTCTGGCCAGGTAAATACAAGTTCTGGAGATCTTTAACTTCCCAGTTTTAAGAGGCAGTAGATAAAATGCTTTGTACTTTTATAAGTCACCAATTTGGGTCCCATGCAGAGCAGTTAAAGGACTATTTTTAAGCACTTAACGACTGGCACAGGCTCCATGGAGGTCACTTGGGTCAGGACTGGAAAACGTGCCAAGCCCTGGCCATCCCTCAGACCTTCCCACTCGTGCACGCACAGGTATTTAAGGCCCCTGCCAGCAGCGCTTCCCCCGCGCAGTGTCGCCTCTTACCGATTGAAATGATGAGGTCCCTCCTGAGGACGAAGCCCACCAGGCGCTGGGACGCCCGGGACACCACCACGGGGTAGCCGCTGTAGGTGGTTTTCGTGACGATGGTCTCCACGTCCTCCACGGTCATGCTGTCCTGGGTGATGACCGTCAGGGGGGGGTCGTTCTTGCGCGGCCTCATCACGTCCATGGCCCGCGTCTTGTGCGAGAACTCCTCCTTGGCCTCCAGGAAGGGGTACCCGTTGAGGCGGATGTGGGCGTCGTAAATCCCCTCCCGCCCGATGGCGTCGGCCACCCACTTGCTGGTCATGGCCGCTGCCATCAGGGGGACGATGTACTCCAGCCCCCCCGTGAGCTCGAACATGATGACCACCAGCGACACGGTCATCCGGGT
The DNA here is from genome assembly GCF_003031625.1 of Empidonax traillii. NCBI lineage: Eukaryota > Metazoa > Chordata > Aves > Passeriformes > Tyrannidae > Empidonax > Empidonax traillii. Next base: position 651,474 of record NW_020955576.1, read on the forward strand.
CACCCCGCCTGCAGGCACGGCACAGGAAGGCACACCACACAAATGGGTGATTTGGGGGATATTCCACCTGCTTCCCAGGTGTGCTTCACCCGCCCTCTGCCACCCAGGGAAGGGCTGGCACCAGCACAGGTCATGTTGCTGGGCTCTGACATGACAACAATCCCAGAAGGCTGGAAGGAACCTTAAAATCTATCTTGTTCCAAGCCCCTGATATGGGCAGGGACACCTTCCACTAGACCAGCTTGATCAGACAAGGTGTATCCCCCTCTAGAAAGGTCCAGGATGGGGTTTGGTAACATGTTTTTATTGTTCCTGAGAGTTTCTCCTGATAAAGTAGTGCCTTAAGAGTTACACATATTCTGTGGAGAAGAGGATCGGGAATTACAGGACTGGGAGGATTGGAAAGTGACGTTGGATCACGTGCACCCAGTCTCTCAAACTCAGCCCAGAGGAAGAAGTGGTACGAAAAAACACTTGAAAGCAGAATTGCACCACGAGACTTAAGGCCAGAACAGGAAGTAAAACGAATTGAAACATTTTACTTAAAAAATCCCACAGGAAAATGTAAGTCCCTGGGCAGCCTAATCCGTCCTGGCTCCCACTCCGGAGCTCCCCACCGGAGCCTGCCATGTCCAGTGCCAGGTTGGGGCTGGCAAAAGAACACCAACAGGATGAGAAACACATGGCACTGGAGGCTCTGGAGGTGAATGGCCTGCCACAACTGCAGCTCCTCCACCACAGAGTCGCTGAGCAGTAGGACAAGGTGACCTTTAAGGTCCCTTCCAACCCCAACCATTCTGTGATTCCACGATTAAAGCTGAAAAAGACCTCTGAGATCACCCGAGTCCAACCTTTAACCCCCTACAACGCCTCTTCCCGTGGCCAGCCACGCCCCAGCCCACGGGCAGGCCCTGGGGAGCGCTGTGCTTACCCAGACACGCCGCGGCGCCCACCATGGCGTAGAGGCCAGGGGTGATGCAGTCGGCCCCCTGGCTGCACCAGCCGCTGAAGATGGCCCAGTCGTGGTGGTAGAAGGCCAGCTGCTCCACGGCCACCCCGAGCAGCCGCCCTGCGATGGCCCCCACGGCCATGCTGGGGATGAAGAGGCCCGAGGGCACCTGTGGGAACAACGTGTGGGTGAGCGCCGGCGCCCGGAGGCTTCCCGGGTGAGGGATGGAACCCCCAGACGGACACAGTTAGAGGGTTTGCTGGAGTTAAAGTCACACAACTGCTGAGTTGGAAGCAATGCTTTAGAGGTCTTCTATAGTCCAACCCCCGTGCAGTGAGCAGGGACACAAAAACTGTCAAGGATCAGAGAATCCTGGAGCAGTTTGAGTTGGAAGGGACCTTAAAGCTCATCGAGTTCCACCCCCTGCCACAGGCAGGAACACCTCCCACTAGACCAGGTTACTCCAAGCCCTCTCCCCTCTGCTCTTCCTGCACCCTCGTGCTCCAAGTACTCTGCAAGAGAGTCTGAATTTTCTCCTTTCTGACCAGGAGAACCAGCCACAAAATTGGTTGGTGTGGAACAGAACAAGCTCTTCTCAAAAGAGATCATAACCAACCTTCACCCTCAAGCTGCTAACTCCACGCCTTTCCAACCACACCACCACATGATTACTGCAGGCATGGGATTTTCCCACTCTCTTCCTTCACACACTGGGAGTGGAATCATCCTTCTTCCCTGCCAGAAATCCAAACTCCACCGTGACAGGGAATTAGCACACGCAGCACAAGTGACACCCAGCAAAGCCACTGCCAGCACGTTTCAGCTCTGTTGTGCTGTTCCAGGACTCTGGAAGCACCTGTTGTTTGAAGTTAGGGAATTCCCTCCCTCCCTTTTTGTTTCCACAGTGGCCATACAGCTTTGTCACACCTAGTCTCTCTTACAGACTCAGTGGCTGCCTTGGACCTCAGGGCAACAGCAATGCCAAACCTCTGTGGTGGGGTCACCTTTCTGGACAGACTCTTGAGGACTGGGGGAAAGGGGTAATACTCATCTCCACCACCTGAACCCCATTGCAGGAGAGCTCAGACCTGGGTACTACAACTGCAGCTCCAGAGGCTGCACCAAATGAGTTCCAAACCATCAGAGCAAGGAACAGCTACGATTAAGCATTTACAAATTAAGGTATCGATTGCTTTGCAGTTAGCTGTTGCATCTGTACCACATATACATCGAAAAGGTTTGAAGCAGGACAATTCTGCGTCAGGAAGATAGGATGTGGAGCCCTGAGACACCAGTTTTGTGACTGCACTTGGTGCTCATACTCAGGATGAAAGGTTTCTACTGCCCTGAGGTACAAGGGGCAAGACCAATAACTGCAGCCTGTTACCTTACAGCAGAGCTCAGGGGGGAAACATGTCCGGTTAGGGAGGGAATTGTACTTTGGGACCAGGAGTCCTTTACAGGCAAGCCTCACCTTCATGCCAAAGGTAAAGATGGTGATGAAGACCTTCATGATGAGGGCCAGAGCCAGCTGCCACATGGCCGTGTACACGCCCGGGCCGGCGGCGCGGTCCGGCAGGTCGTCCCCCTTGGTGCTGTTGAAATCATTCACGTACTCGCAGAGCTTGGACGAGTCCAAAATCCCACAGTCGTTGAAGAGCTCCGAAATGAGCTCGCTGGTGCTCATCCTGGTGTACTCGTTGGGGAAGGCCAGGATGGCTGTGATGGCCGTGACCACAAACACCTCCAGCACGGGGTATTTGCCCAGCCGGGTCGTCTTGCGCCGCCGGCACCAGGCGATGTTGCTGCGAATGAAGAAAGCTCCCCAGAGTCCACCGAAAATTCCCAGCAGGATGAAGGGCACCAGCTCCAGCAGGTGCCATGGCATGTGAAACTCCACGTAGAAGAGAACGAGGCGGCTGTTCCCGAAGGGGTTGATGGAGCGCAGGGTGAAGGCAGCGACCAGCGCGGCGAAGAAGGAGCGCCACAGCGTCTTGAGAGGGAAGTAGTAGCTCACCTAAAGGCAACAACAAAGCACATTTGGTCACTTCAACACTTGTCACTACCCCACTGCAGGAAGTAGAACCAGGGGCAGAGATCCATGTCTGCTGGCTCATCCCCTCCTCTCCAGCCAAGCAGCCCAGGCTTGATTTGGAGCTCCTGATCAACAGGGGTTTGCAATGAGTGGGATGGGCCCTGGCCTCCCCACTTCCTCCGCAGCAAGTGCCCTCTGTGTTCCCTGAAGCAACTCACTTGGATAATAAAAGGTGTTACACATCAGCCATGAGCTGATTCTGGAGAACTGTGTGGCTCTGCAAGGTCCAAAGTGCCAAACAGCAGCACGTGCTAGTGCTATCGCTGCCACCGCAACTAGTGCTCAGCTGAGCACATCCATCCCAGCCCTCCTCTGAAAGCCATCATGGCCCTCCCCTCAGCTAAGTCTTGAGGCAAGCAGTGATGATCCTTTCACAGCTGAGATCAAGGATTAGAAGCTCCTTGGGAAGAAAAGGGGGCTGATAAGCCAGAGAAGTTTGTTCCCCAGTACCCTGGAACAGAGCTCTCAGGAGACCGGACAAGAGGAGATGGCCTCGAGCTGTGCCAGGGGAGGGTCAGGTTGGGCAACAGGAGGAATTTCTTCACTGGAAGGGTTGTAAAACATTGGAAGGGGCTGCCCAGGGAGGTGGTGGAGTCCTCATCCCTGGAGGGATGGGTATGGCACTCAGTGTTCTGGTCTGGTTGACAAGGTGGGGATCAGTCACAGGTTGGACTCAATGATCTTGGAGGTCTTTTCCAACCTCAGTGATTCTACATGGAAAACACAACTGTGGCTGTGAGCAGTCAGCAATGCTGATCACGCTCAGAGCAGGGGAAACCAACAAGTTTATGGCAAAGCTATGGACAGACATCATCCCAAATTAACCCTTCAGCACTCATAAGAATTACCTGAACCCCCAGCTCGTATTTTGGCCTGGTACATACAGTATTCCAGAGGCTCTGCTCTCCACAGCCCGGCAGAGAGGAGTGGGCTGTGGTTTTAACCCAGCAGGGCCAGTTCTGCACTAAAGCAGCTCAAGAGCCAAGGTTACCTCCTCCAGGCTGAAGAGCACTCCTCCGATGGGCGCACCAAAAGCCACCGACACGCCGGCGGCGGCGGCTGCTGACAGCACCTGAGGGAGGGACAAAGGCAGTCAGACTTCTCAGCCCTCCCCAACCACCCCCTCTTCTTTTGTTTGCCTTCACTTAGATTTGTACATGTTTATCTGCAGCCAGTGCACGGTCAGCTGGGTCTGACCTGCCTTAAAGCAGCAGGGAAAAGGTGCAATGAGCCAGTTCCCGAGGGAGAAGTAGCTCCAAAAAAAAAATCAGTGTTAGCACTTCAGCAGTCCCAGCCCTAAATGAGTAGAAGTGGCATCACTGGCAACTTCCTTTTCTGTTTCAGCTGATTTCACCTCAGATAAAGCTTCAGTACAATACAACAGCAGTAATTTCACCCCACAGAACACCCCGAGTTTTCCTGTCTCACACTCCCCTCATGTCTCAGCAGGGTGTGACATAAGTGGAGGTGCTGTGGAGCCCCCCCAAACCCTGCCAGCCCACCCAGTGGGTTCTGCCAGGTTTGGTTCAGCAGAAGCTACATTGGCACACGTAGAACATGCCACAGCAGAGCAATTTACCCCCAGGGGGGGCAGCCCCAGAGCCACGACCTCCCCAGCCTGGTGTCTCCACGTACCTCTCTGCGCTTGGCTTCGTTCTTGCGGTACTTGGTGAAGAGATGGCACAGGATGTTCCCACAGCAGCAGGCGACGTGGACCAGGGGCCCCTCCTTGCCCAGGCTCAGCCCTGAGGACACGGCCAGCACGAGGGTGATGGTTTTGATGACCAGCGTCCACTTGCCCAGGTAGCCTCTAATGATGAAACCACTTAAGATAGTTTTGATCTGGAAGTCAAGCACACAAAGCTCTACAGGCTTTCATTCAAGCCCTGGTCAGAGCTCCTGATTTACTGGGCATTCCCAACCCTGCCCTACCCTACAAGTTTCAGAGTGCCCCCCCGAGTTATCAAATTAACTCAGAGTCTGTAAAAATATCCCTTCATGTAAAGGCAGAACCAGCCATCTGAGTCCTTCCTTCAGGGCCCCTATCCCAGATGGAGAACCACCCAAGCAGTACCTCCTGCAGGAAATGCCAAAACATCTTAATTTTTGAAGGGATTCCACAGAGATTTTAGTACTAGACATGTTTCAGAACAACTGGAAAAACACCCATATATTAAGCCACCACCTAAAGTAGAAGAAATTATTCCACAGCAGGTTGTGCGTAAGTTTTGGAAGGTGGATCCCCTACCCCACCTGAAAAACAACCCACTCTCATTCTCACTCACCTCTGGGATCCCTGAGCCACAGGCATAAGGAGCAAACCCCTTCACAAGTAGCACAGCAAGGAGGGAGAACATCAAGGCCCAGACAACGTACATGAAGTAGTTAAGAATATATGCAAATGCTCCCTGGAAAAAGACAGAGAAAAATGCCCAAATTCGATCATTTCAAGTGAGCCCATATCAAACCTGTGCACTGAAGTGAGCACAGGGAAACAGCAGGTCATCTCAGAGAGTTACTGGCCAAAAATGGAGAGAGCTACCCTAAGCCTGAGGTTTCAAGGGTGAGGTACACGTGCTGGGTTATGGGGATGAACCAATTCCACCCCCACAAGCCATTCATTAAACAGCAAACAAGGTACAGGAGGAGAATCATGGAATTGTTTAGGCTGGAAAAGACCTCAAATTCAACCTCAGCTTGGAAATGGCTGTGACAACAAGTGACAACACTTGGCTCAGTGTTGTCCCAGTCAAACAGCTGCTCCACTGCACAGAGCTGCCCCAAACACAGGACTGGAGCCAGTGACATTCCCCCAGAATGTTCACGGGCAAAATACCCTCCAAGCACCACATCTTGGACACACAGCTAACACACTGCACCTCTAAACGTGGCAGTGTTTTGTTTCCCCACATCCCCTCTGAGGACAACACATCAGTAACTTGTTGACACCCTTGGAAGACCCCAATGATGAGTGTTAAACCACCGAACCACCCAGAGCTTGGACTTCTTGCATCTCCACCCAGATCACTCCCTGGGATGGTAGAGGCTGGGTAACTGGGGAATCCAGCAGCAAAAGCAGCTGCAGTCACCTCTCCATAGCCGAGGATGAGCTGGGACCAGCTCTTCCACTCGGGACACTTGTCTCTGTCGGTGAAGGTGGTGTTGGATTTCCAGCAGCAGTGCTCGTGGTTGAACCAGAACCCTGCCAAGCACACTCCTTCCTTCAGATCCGTCATCCAGTGGGCAGAGATGTCGATCAGCCCTGCCAAGGAGCCTGGTTTAAAGGAAAAAAAAAACCAAACCCAAACCAGAATAGTTTAATAATCACCTTGTGCACACTCAAACACCTGAAGGTCACAGTCTGCCCCACTAATTCCTGACTCACCCTCCAACACACAGAGCAACACTGGTATTCCTGCCTACAGTTCACTTTCATTCTGTGGAGAGCTAAAGGGGCAGATTTGCTTGATTTCGAATAATTTCAATATATTGAAAAGAGCAGGTGAGGGAGCAGCACAGCTGATATTTCAAAAGCTGACTGTGTTCCACCCTGCATCCCCAGCAATTAATTCTTCCCAATGACACTGAAAAACTGTTTATTAAACACAGCACAGCAGCATTCTTGGAGGACTCAGACAAAATGTGTCACCAGAATCCAGGAGCTGCACCAACAACACCGACACTGTGACAGGAATAACTCTGAATTTGGAAAAAAACCACTTCCAATCCCAATTTAGAAGAAGAAAAATAAAGGGGGGGGGGGAAGTTACAACTGTGCCAAGTGAAACAACGCCAGCAGAGCCAGCACAGAAGTTAATTTGAATTTTAAAAGAGGAATCTTCATGCAATTTCTATTAATAACTTCTGTGATTCCCAAAGATCACTGGGATCAGCTCTGTTCTCACCCAAACCCCCAGACCAAAGCAGAGGCCAGGAACAGGGACCCCTGATCCATAAGGAGCAAGTGGCAGCACAAGCTTCAGGGGCTGCAATCAACATTCAGCAAATCCACCAGTTAATGACAAACTGGCCAGCAGCCTTCCTTGGTAAATATTAACAGGAGATTTCACTCCATCCCTCGTGACAGATGCTTCCCTGCTTCCTATCGGGAAGATCTGTATCCAAGTGATTTACTCCTGCTGCCCTAGGGCCAAAGTTTGCTTCTAAGTCATTTAAGAGGTCTCAGCTAGCCAAACCCTGAAAGAAGATGACTTTCAAAAAACACCTCTTGATTTTTATATCCACGTAAAGTGAGGAAAAAAAACCCAAAAAAGAAGTAACTCTTGCTGGCAGTCCTTGGCATTAACCTCTGCAGTGCCCCCGAGGAGTGTTTGGCATTGATGTACACAAAGCACAGCACTCTCCTCCAGCCCAGCATTTCCATCAGCTCTGCTTTAATTAACATTTTTTTTTATTTATTTCAGAGCTCTGTACCAGCAGCAGACCCAGAGCAGTGCCCAGGACAGCTCTCAGCCTCAGTTTTGTTTTTTTTTTTTTTGCACAAACGGGGCCCCAAAACACTTAAAAATAAACCTCTGTGAACTACAATGCAGCGGCAGAGCCCTCAGTGTCGGCACCAGTCCTCAATCCAGGGACAAATCCTGCTCCAGGGACCTCCCAGGGCTTGTGAAGGAATTGATCCTCATGCTGTAGCGCAGGAATTAGTTTTCCTTGGAGGTTTGCTCTTACCTGCCAACAACCCAATGAAGAGCATCAGCAACCAGCCAGAGAAGGCATCGCTCACGCTGTGCAGCAGCGCCCAGGTGGACTCTTTGCTTCTGTTGGTGATCTGGGAAAGGGTTTTCAAAAGGAAACAAAAATCCTGGTGTAAATGCTCTAAGAACTACTTGTTGACACTGTCACTCTACTCTAGGTGGGTGGGGGGAGAGAAAAAGCATCAGACAGCAGCTGCTCCTACAGCTGGTGCAGTAAATGCACCAGCTGGTTGGGAGGTGTAGGAGAATGGATCAAGGATCGTGGAACCCCAGAATGATCTGAGGGCAAAGGGACCTTAAAGATCACCCAGTTCCAACACCTGCCACAGACAGGGACATCTTCCTTATCCCAGGTTGCTCCAAGCCCCATCCAACCCGGCCTTGGACACTTCCAGGGATGGGGCAGCCACAGCAGCTCTGTGCCAGGGCCTCAAGGATATGGACACAAGGGGGTCACAGGTTTAATGCCAGCACAGAGGAACGGTCAGGCTTGCAAGAAGGCAATGGTGGCACTGGGAAGTGGGACTCAGCCCCATCCCAGACGCCCCAGGCTGAGCTGAGGCCTGTCAGTCTCACTGCTCCTGACAGGCGGACAAAGGGGGACAGAACAGCCATTGTGTGCCCCGGGTACCCAGCTGCCTCTCCCAAGGGAAACATTCCAGCTCTCCACTATTATTCCCAGATAAAAAGGCACATTGATGCACACAACTAATACCCACTAAATGAGGAATAAATGCAGGAAGAATCCTTTCTGCCTGGATGGGCGTCCGTTGGGTTTTTCCAAATGCCACGCTGATCCCTGTGACGGAATCCAGGAGGGCTTGGGGAGGCTGCCAAAACTACTTCCTTTAGATTTCTTTCCACTGGACAAACCTCACACTTCTTCGGCCAGCCCTAACTCCTGACTTGACCTGATTTGATCTCTCCTATGAAGACAGGCTGGGGTTGTCCAGTCTGGAGAACAAAAGGCTCCAGGGAGACCTTAAGAGTCCCTCGCAGTGCCTAAAGGGGCTCCAGGAGAACTGGAAAGGAACTTTGGACAAGGGCCTGGAGTCACAGGACAAGGGGGAATGGCTTCCCACTGCCAGAGGGCAGGGTTAGATGGGATATTGGGAAGGAATTACTGGCTGTGAGGGTGGGGAGGCCCTGGCACAGGTTGCCCAGAGAAGCTGTGGCTGCCCCATCCCTGGAAGTGTCCAAGGCCAGGTTGGCTGGGCCCTGGAGCAACCTGGGCTAGTGGAAAGTGTCCCTGCCCATGGCAGGGGGATGGAACTGTATGGTCTTTAAAGTCCTTCCCACCAAAACCATTCCATGATTCTCTGATCTCTGCAGACAGGAAACTGTCCCACGCTGATGGGCACCACCTTTGTACCCACACCTGTGACCAGGGTTTGGGGTTTGGACTCTTAACCCAGTGACAGGACCAGTTTTGGGGCAGGAGGCAGCAGGGACATGGATCCCCTTGGCTGAGTCTGTACTCCCTCAAATTTGGGGGCATTACACTGTATTTCTTGTATTTATTCACACCCAGAGCAGGGTCTGTGCTCTGTTTGGGTCCTGTTAGCAATAACACAAGTTGTTTTGTGAGGCCCAGGGGAAAAAAAATAAAGAATCAAAGAATATTTTGGGAAACAAATAGACAGGTTGAGTTCAGTCATCACCCTCCAAGAGTGCTGCCAGTGAGGCAGGAGCAGACTGAGGACATGGGTACTTTATTTAAAGTCTCCCTTGCTTTCTGAGCAAATTCCCTGAATTGCACAATGGTGAAGAGATTCTGGAAGAATTCTGGAAGAATTGCACTTCTCAAACAAAAAAATTCCAACAGAAAGAGCATCTTTCACCTTTGCTGTTGTGAAAGCAGAAAAACAGGCTGGTTTGCCTATCTGAAACCCGCATTTTAAATAGATAAAAGTCTTCAGAAGAGAAGTAGCCACCGATAACCTGCAACACGTGGGATTTAGGGCTCCTTGGCCTCTAACTAAAGCCCTCACCTCCCATCCTAAGGTTAACCCCTTCATCCCACGTGATTCCAGGAATTGCCTCCCTACCCCAGCAATCAGAACTTGGATTAACAAAGTTCATTATCCTGCCCTCGGTGCCAGTGAGGAGGAGTAGGAATTTTTACCTCCCTGTGCCTGTCCCGGTCCCTGGATTTCTCTCGCACCCAGTCTATGGTGTTAAAATCTTCATAGGTGCCCACTCCAGGAAGAGGTTCCTCCAGGAAATCCATCATGGTGCTTTTGCCATTCATCCCTCCTCCATTATACGTGGAAAAGCCTGGTGGGGGGAGGAAAGGTGGAAATTGAGCATTTCTTAGTTTCTCCCTTTTTTATAAAACCCCAAAACACTAATTAAAGGGGGGAACCACAGGTTTTAGTGGAAATAGAGCTACTGAGGTGTTCTCTGAGCTAAATACCCCAGTGATCTGTGCCAGGTACAGCCTTCCCAGCTCCAGCAGCTCACATGGAGATGGGGCTTTCCTGGAAATGACTGTTCAAAACCAAAGGGAATCAGCACTAGATGTTTACTTCTCCCCAAATCCAGGACTTGCCACGAGGAATATTTTGCCATTTGAGGCAAGCAGAGTGGAGAGGGAGAGGAGAAAGGGAATATTTGAGACCCCCAGGCGAGCTGAAGGGAATCCCAGGTGGATATGGCGAGGATGAGAGGAGTAGGGTGGGCAGGAGGGCATGGATGGGAGCAGGGATACAGGGAAAGCAAAGCATCCAATGGGGCATGGAAAACAGAAACAGTGGTACCAAAAGGGATACCATTGGGAAAACATCAAACTGGGGCTTGCAGCCTCCCTTGGTGGAGAGAACTCAGCCAAACCACTCAACCTCCTCCCTAACCTGCTCCAGCCCATGGAAAACGACGGTTAGAGTGGGTGTACGTTCCCAAAATCATGGTTTTGTAAGACACTAAGTGTTTCCAGCCATCCAGAGGGAAGACCAGAAGAGCAAAAGCCAAAATCCAATCAAAACTGGGAAGCGGTGTGGAAAAGCAGGGTTAAAACTCCCAGGCAGAAGGATATTTCACTCAGCATGTTTAGGTTGCAGCTATCACCAGGGCAAAGGTGTCTCCAGATGGGAAAACCAAGGAATTCAAACAGCTGCTCTCTGCCCCATCATCTAAAGCAGGAGGGGAAAAGAGAGCTGTGATGTCTTCCCAACCCATCTCCCAGATTGGCACGGCTGCCTCTTCACAGGGAAGAAGGCCCAGGAAAACAAGATGAGTCATGTACAGAACTGACAACCACCACAAAATAACCCACTTAAAAACGCTCCTCACTTCATCTGGGACAAAAAGAAGGTGAACTGGAGTTCTCCAGAGCTCTTCCCAATGGTGAGAGCGCAGGCCACGAGCCCCAGCTTGCACAGGGAAGCAAACAGGGCACGTTTGCCAACAGCCACAAGGAATTCCTGGCTTTAAGGACATTTTTGAGGTGAAAAGCTTGCAAATACACAAACTGGCATCAAGGCTTCCCTGTTCAAATATCCCCACTGGAAATTCCAAGCTCTCTCCTATAAATCTGATGGACCAGAACCTCCCTGAATAAATGCCCCTGATAACAACAGACAACCAGGTGGGGGAACGTGGAGCACTGAGGTACCTGGAGCTCCTCCTGCCCGCCTGGGTAGCGCTGCCCAGGGCCCCCTTCTCACACTGCAGTGTGTTTTTAACATCCTTGTGCCCTGGAAAATCTGGAATATAGATCTGGGGACGGAGGGGTGGTTACTGACGGCTGGTGAGAGACTTCTGGGAAGCCAAAATCCATCCAGGCCTTCATGTCCACCAGACAAGGAACTACCACGGCCACATTTCCAGGGATGAGGTGGCTCTGGGGGGAATGACGGGTTCACCAAGCCCAGCAATGCCAAAGACAACACCAAATCCACCTCAAAAAGCAGGTGAGTGACTGCCCTGCACTCCCATCCTCAAGCGAGGCAGCCCAGCCTGAGGAGTTCTCTTTGTTTCTACAGGAATGACCAACTATCCTAGAAGTACCCCAACCATTCCCATCTCACTGCCTATTCCACTGTTTTTCTGGCATATCCACTGCAATGTTTCCTGAAGATTAAAGATACAGCTGTCCTAAATTAAAGCATTAACACAGGAGAGTTAAACCAGGCAAACAGAACACTCTGAGAATCATTATCTGCAAGAAGCTGAGATCAGGGGCATTCCGTGCTCACTGTCCCGGAAAAACTGCCCAGACCAGTGACTTGGAGCTATCCTGGGAATGCTTTCCCAGCTCAGGGCTGCCAGGGGAGCACCACAAACCAGACCCTGAGGGCACAAAGCAAGCACAGAGATGCAATGCCAGAGGGGCTGCAGGTCATGGGACTCTGATGGCCCCCTCAATCCCTCAGGTACAGCCAATGTGATCCCCTCCCATCCACACCACAGCCTGTGATCCCATCCATGATCCCATCCTCGGCCTGTGTGATCCCACATGAAGAAGGGACTCACAGTCTCCAAACCAGGCAGGTGCAGTTTGGAGCCTGATCCCACTCTCCAGGATCTCCACTGAGCCCAGCCTGCCCATCCTACAGCACCAGGGTTTCCATTCCCAAAGCAGAATCCTAAGGTCTCCAGCCCTACACCACAATTGTCCATTTGACAGAAGATAATGAGGAAACATCCTTATATTTTTTTTCCAGGAGTAATCCAGAACGGTAAAATGGCTGACAGCCATAAATATTTATCAAGATCATATTTCCTGCCTCAGCTGGTTGCAAATCAAGGATCCTAGAATAAGCAGACAGGAATAAAGGAGGAAAATGAGCTCAGTGATGCTTTGCCACTGCACAGGTTCTCCTGTTGTCGGGAATGTCCAGATCTCTAAATCAGAAAGTGAAAAGTGACCCTGTTACAGCTCATTTCTAAACACAGATTCCTCGGTGTTTTGATCACCTCCCCAGAACGGGTTAATTAATCCTCCACTTCAGGCTCTGGCTCGGGAAAACCAGGCAGGGCTTGTTAAAGTTACAGACTCTGCCCTGTGCCACCCCCACAAAGCCCCGGCGTTTAGGAAGGGTCCTGCCAGCAGCAAGGGGACAGCCAGGGCACCTGCAGATCCCTGCCACCGCTCCCTTGCTCCTGCAAATCCGGGGAAAGCCGGGGGTCTGCAGGCAGTGCACAACCATTACACAGCAGAAATCCCACTGCCCACCCACCCTGATCCAACACCTCCATCCCAGCCCCAGCAGTTTGCCCGCTGCCTCCACAGCCTGCAGGGACACACGGACACGTTCCCCTTGGCTCACACCTCCTCCTCCTCCTCCCTGGAAGGGTCTCCTCACCCTGGCTCAGCCGCTCCTCGGGAGCACCTCTGGGGGTCTGTCTGTGCCATGGCCGCGGGTCAGGGGGTGTTCCCGGGGCTCACAGCGGCACTTGCTGCATCCTCTTCCTCCGGACTCCGATCCCGCAGCGGTGCTGCCCCCCCCCCCAACCCGGCATGTCGTCACCGGCACCGTCACATGAGCCAGCCCTTGCACCTCCACGGAGGGACAGGATTGGAGAGGCACAGGGAGAGGGTCAGGCTCGCAGGAAAGGGCAGAGGGAGCGAGCTCTGGCCAGAGATGGGGGAATCCCGATGCACCCCAAAGAGCAACGAGCGGAGCCGCTCCGGCAGCACTCGGGACAATCTATCTGGCAGAATGGATTGCCCGGGACTAAAACCCATTTGCTGTGCTGCAGGCTGAGAGCTGCAGAGCTGGGGCTGGAGAAAACTCCCTGGAAAATGCTGCTTGTGCTCATAAGCACCAAGAATCAGGCAGGGTGAAGTGCACACTCAGATGTGATCAGAGTCACAGAGGGTCTGTGGTGGAAGGGACCTAAAAGCTCATCCCACTTCACTCCCTGCCATGGCAGGAACACTTTCCACTAGCCCAGGTTGCTCCAAGCCCTGTCCATCCTAGTCTTGAACACTTCCAGGGATGGAGCAGCCACAGTTTCTCTGGGCAACCTGTGCCAGTTTGAAGCCATTTCCCCTTGTCCTGTCCCTCCATCTCTTGTCCCCAGTCCCTCTCCAGCTCTCCTGGAGCCCCTTTAGGCCCTGCAAGGGGCTCTCAAGTCTCTCTGGATCCTTCTCTTCTCCAGGTGAACCCCCCCAGCTGTCCCAGCCTGGCTCCAGAGCAGAGGGGCTCCAGCCCTGGGAGCATCTCCGTGGCCTCCTCTGGACTCATCCAGCAGCTCCACATCTTCTGATGTTGTTCCCAGAGCTGGAGGCAGCTCTGCAGGTGGGGTCTCACCTGAGTGGGCAGAAGGGGAGAATCCCCCCCGCCCTGTTGCCCACGATGGGGATGAGCCCAGAGCACTGTTGGTTTCTGGGTACAGAGCACACAGCCAGGGTATGTGGAGCTTCTCATCCACCAGCACCCCCACAACCCTCTCCTCAGGGCTGTTCTCCATCCATTCTCCACCCAGCCTGAATTTGTGCTTGGGACTGCCCCGACCCACACACCGATTCCCCTTCACCCCAAAGATACGCCAAACCCGACCCTTAACCACCTCACCAGCCTGTCCGTGGAGGGACACCCCAGACAGAGCACCCTGCTCCCCACCTCCCACCAGGAATACTCCTGGCACACCAGCCTGGGACATATCCTGCTCTGCACCACGTCAGGATGCGGCACAGGAAAACACACATTTATCAGCAGCCTCCCGACCCCCGTGGGTCAGTCACTGATGTACTGACACACAAACCCCTTTCTTTTCCCACCCAGCTCACAATTTCCCCGCTGAATAGCTCTTGCTCACTGTCCTTCCAGCAGACAGCCACTGGATTGTCCTTTTGTCCTCTCGGCACAGTCAATACTTCAAAGCGCTCTCCCAACCCCGGGCCTCACGAGCACCTTTATCTTGCCATTCAATGTGCACAAGGCTGGTGATTAAGTTCCTCCAGCTCCAATTTGCTGGTGATAACTTGTCATTCAGACATTCAGACTGAAACTCTACGCCCTCCACGTGCTGGCTTTGGTCTCACTGATTAACTGCTCCAGAGCTCTGGCTGAGGAAGGCAGGTGACAGAAAAAAGCCAGGGGAGATGTGCCAGCTCGAGGTTCCCACTCCAAGTTTTAATTAAATTTTTAATTTAAGATGGAGACTAACTCGCTGCTAAATCCTATTTGTGCTCATAAGCACCAGGAATCAGTGAGGGTAAACTGTGCATTCAGATCTCTGATTGTGGAGTCACAGAATGGTTTGGGTTGGAAGGGACCTCAAAGCCCATCCAGTCCCACCCACTGCCATGGGCAGGGACACCTTCCACCAGCCCAGGTTGCTCCAAGCCCCGTCCAATCTGGCCTTGGACACTTCCAGGCATCCAGGGGCAGTCACAGCTTCCCTGGGCAACCTGTGCCAGGGCCTCACCATCCTCACAGGGAAGGATTTCTTGGATCTAACCTAAATCTCCCCTCTCAGTTCAAACCCTCCCCTGTCATTACCTGCCTCCATTCTTGCCTTTAGAGCTCAAAGAGAAAAAAAAAAAAAAACATTCAATCCTACAGAGAAAAGGAGACCTTCCACCACTTCCTTCCACCTGAAACACGTTTAAATCTTCCTCTGAAAGAAAGGGGAGCACAGTCCTTTGCTCCTACAATTTAAAGCCCATCCAGAGGCTTCCATGACTCCCAAGCATTACATCTTATTGCTCCCGAGCTGGTGCTGCCTCCCCACTGCCCGAGTGGGGAAAGGGCCACTGAAATAAAACACGAGACAAACCAGCATTGCCACCTCACTTAAACACCCACCACATTCTTTAACCTGTTCAGGGGAAACCACTGGCATTCCAACAGTCTTGGAAAGGGCTATCCAGGAATCGGTAGGAGTTGCCCTCATAACAAGGTTGGCAGAAGCAACCCCCTCTGTCTAGGAGACATTTCTTGGCAAGGCAGCTTTTCCAGCAGATTTGGCTAAAGGAATCAGGCTCATAAATCTTCTATTTCATCCAAAAAAAACCCCAACAATCAACAGGACTGCAGATAGAATCCAAGTGACCATGATTTAGGTACCCATGAAGCTTTGGACAGAATTTCCTTTACAAGATCTAAAGCAAATTAAGCTGTTGGGGAGTAACAGGGAAGCTTTCTCCCAGAAAAGCAACAGGACAGAGACACAGGATAATGAACAAATCCCTCTGTTTTCAAACCAGGAGAAAGGCAACCCTGGAATCCCACTCAGTTCTGCTTGTCCTGGGCCATTCCATGTATTTCTAAGAGGTTTGGAGAAGTGGTGACTACACTTGGGGCAGTGTTTTGGGTAACCAGCATGTCTGGGGCTGGCTTTAGAGACTCACAGCTGGGATTGGAGGGAGCAGGAGAAACTCACTGCCAAAAAAACCAAGGTTTAGAGGAGGAGGAAAAGAACTGCAAACCCTCCTGCTCTAAGTCAGCACGTTTGACTTCAAGTGTCTGCGACAACACTCAGCAAGTGGTTGCTCAATAACTGAAGGGAGGCAACCAGGAAACAGCTCTTTTCTTTAAAATTCCCTAAGCCAAGAAGCAGCAGAGGTTCGCTGCTGCACAAATGCACCTTGGACATCACGTGTAGCTCTGGGCACCTTGACTGTGAAACAGAAAGGTGACACCAGTGAGATGAAACAACTTCTAGGAAGCCAGATGACCTTTAAAGGTCCCTTTCCAATGCAAACTACGTAATGATTCTAGGATTCTGCATCCTTAAAAAGACTGTGCCACCCCATGAACCCTTTGGCCAAGATGTAAATCCCAACTCTGACAACAACTTTGAGGAAGCACTGCTAAGGTTCCCTCATTTCCTGCTGTAGCAGCATTACCTTAGTGCCAAGACTGCAAGGAAAACTATAAAAGTGTCAGGGGATTTGTTTAAACAGTCTGACTCCCAAGCACAACTTAACAGCGTGGAAAAAAAAGCCCACAGTAATCAAGGAAAGTCTTATCTGTTCCATTTTACTGATAAAATGCTGAAGTCCAGACCAGAGGAGGTAAGAGGGAGAGAATGTGTTACTCGTGGTGAGGTTTCAGTGACACAAACAGGCATGAGAAGCCACTGCAGTTGGTTTTAGAGCAGTTTGACTGAAACAGGCCTGAAGCACTTGGAATATCTACATTTCAGCAGCAGCAAGGCTGGTGGTTCCCAGCAGAGCCCTGCCACTGTCACTCACCAGTCAAGGCCCCCTAAAGGAAAGCTCTGAGGAGCTCCAGCTGCCACAGACGTTCCAGATTTACAGATCCATCAGGCAGGAGGTGACACTTCCTCCTCTGGGCACCTGGCAGGAGCTGGAAGCTCCAGTTTTGGATGCTCTTTCAATTTGAAAAGCCACCACCCTTGCAGGAGAGTTTGACAGCCTTGGAGAGGGGAGAAGGGGTTAAGGCAGGGCAGGGTTCTGGTTCCCAAAGGCATCACTACCTGGTCCCCATCCAACACCACACCAGGCTGAGGTTTGCAGGGAGAAGCTCAGTCACCACCTCCCTGGCTCCAGCGAAATCTGTGCCCCCACAGCCTCAGGTTTCACACCTGGCACCCAAACATTTGCCAGCTGACTTCTCCTGAAGTCACCAGGGGAAAGTCACAGGGTGAACCGAAACTGCCATTTGGGCAAGGAGCTCTTTCCCCTTTTACATTTCCTCTTTTACTTCTGTGTCACCTTTCCCGTGGACTTGAGCATCCTGTCAACAGAGAGAGCCTCGTCCAGGGGAGCAACTCCAGGGAAGGTCAGGTTGGATATGATGGAAAATTTCTTCATGGAAAGGGTTGTCCAGCCCTGGCACAGGCTGCCCAGAGCAGTGGTGGGGTCACCATCCCTGAAGGAATTTAACTGCCATATGGATGTGGCACTTGAGGAACGTGGGGGATGGTTGGACTTGATGGTCTTGGAGAGCTTTTCCAACCCAAAGGATTCTGTGATTCTCAGCCCCCTGAAGTGCTGCCACCACCATCACTTCAAGCCAGAGGTGCCAGTGGGGCAGAGTCCTGCTTTTTTTATAAAAGTAGCCACAGG
Source organism: Empidonax traillii (assembly GCF_003031625.1). NCBI lineage: Eukaryota > Metazoa > Chordata > Aves > Passeriformes > Tyrannidae > Empidonax > Empidonax traillii. The sequence continues at coordinate 669,218 of NW_020955576.1, forward strand.
CCTTCAAATGTCCTCAGTGGAGATGGGAAAAGCCTGTTAAACAAGGAGAGGAACAACCAGATGCTGTTCCCAGCCAACAGCAAAACTCGGATCAAGTCACCCACTACTGCTTCTAAGCTCCATGGGATAACAATCTCCTGACAAGAAATTAAAGGATTAAGCTCCTTTTCTCTAAACATCAAACCCGAGCCCAGGTTTCACCCCAGAGAGCTGACACCACCCTCCTCTGTGTTGAGGGAACCCAGGGAACAACACATTTGGGAGGTAAGGCATGCACATAAATCCCTCTGCACAGTGACAGAGGGTTTTGAACCACACACAGATGTTTCTCTCTCAGAGCTGACCCACACACAGTGATCCCTCCTCTGCCCAAGCCGAGTGGACAAGGATCACATCGGCCTCACAAGGCAACCTGCAGAAAAGCTGGCACTTCGGGCTCCTGGCAGGTGACATTTTTGGGAAGCCTGTCTTCCCTTCCAGAGGCAGAGCACACAGCTGGGAAGCAAATCAGAGGGATTTCTTTTGAATTTCTGCCCTACAGTGAAAGGTGTGCAGGAAGAAGAAGACGAGATGGTTTACGGGAAGGCACAGAGCCCCAGATGAAGTATTTGTGCTTTTACAGTAACCTGTGATAATTCACAGAGGGTACAAGCAGGCAGGACTTGCTTGTCCAGTGCCAAAGCTCAGCAGACCCATGTAGATTCATCCCTTCTCCACTAATGTCACAGTTCAGACTCTTGGAGGAAGAACAGACCCTCTGGACAGCTGAGGGTTGGCAGGGGAAGCCAATAAACCCTTCTCTGCTGTCACAGTGCGAGATTCTCTCCACAGGGGAAAACCTTTAAAATTACAGGTAAAGAAGAAGAGAAGAGAGGGGAACAGAGGGGAGAGGAGAGTCTCTGCAAACATCACAACCCCCCCTGGGTTGCCATCCCTTCCCATGGCACTCATATCCTCCCTCCTGGCACCGCCACCTCTTCCTTGCAGCTGCTATTTTGGAAAACTCCAGAAGGGACTATCCAGAAGCCCAAAAAACAAAGCAGTGGGAGAGAGTATGTTACATCTCACAGCACAGGAACCACACAGAGAGGGATGCAATCCAGCACAGAATCCTGCAAACTCTTCACCCTGGTGCCAGGACACGTCAGACCCATCCTGGGCAGAGGCCAGCAGGATACACACAGAAAATATTAGCATGAAATCCTACCAAAAGCCACCAGGAAAAACAGGGGAAAGCCCGTGGGTGTTACCTCCCATCTCCCTGTCGAGTGGTGGGTCATCGTCTGCCATGGATAAGTCCACAGATGCTCCGGCTATTTCCAGCATATCCTCATCACTGGTGCTGCTCTGGAAGCTCCCCCGTCGATAGCCTTTCTGATCCATGGCCAGAGCTTCCAAACCTGGGAGCAAAGGGGAGTTTTTTTAGAGCACAAGCAGGGAACTTCACTTTCTAAGCCAACTGGACTGACACCTGACCCCAAAAACCCGGAGGCTGCACTACCCTTCCTATGGGAAGGGTGGGTGCAGTGCCACCACCTGAATTTCAGGCTGGAATTCCAAGGTTTTGGAGGGGCTTTACAATTCTCTTGCGCTAGATTTCACACTGCCACATGCCAGAAATGACAGCAGGTCCCAGTACGGCTCCTGAACCCAACTGGGGAGCCACAAACATGGCAGCAATGGGGTGCCTGAGTTCTTAAAAGAACAAGTTTAGCCCACAGAGATTCTCCTGACAGGGATCCTACATCCATCCATCCACTGCTAGAAGAGGGCTCAGACTGGATGCTGGATAATGAAAGGTCAGCAGTGAGTGAGGCTTTACTAAGGCTATGAGACAACAAACAGCAAATCACCCCAAAAATGAGAAACAGCCCCATCTCAGCTGTGCCACCCCACGCCACCGACTGCCACAACTCCCAGTGATCCGACCACAATCCCAAACACACGAGCAGCCCAAAGACCTCAGGACATGCTTTTCTCTGGGGAAAATCAATTATATTATACAATCACAGAATGGCTTGCTTGGAAGGGACCTTAAAGCTCATCTCACCCCACCCCTTGCCATGGGCAGGGACACCTTCCACTAAACCAGGAGGCTCCAAGGCCCGTCCAACCTGGCCTGGAACACTTCCAGGGATGGGGCAGCCACAGCTTCTCTGGGCAACCTGTGCCAGGGTGTCCCCACCCAGCACAGGGCCCCTCAGTGTCTCTTCTGTTGTGAGGGGCCCCAAAATTGACCCCAGGATTCAAGGTGTGGCCTCAGCAGTGCCCAGCACAGGGGGACAATCACTGCCCTGGTCCTGCTGGCCACACTGTTCTTGATCCAGGCCAAGTTGCCATTGGCCTTCTTGCCCACCTGGGCACACTGCTGGCCATGTGTGCTTCGCTCTTGCAAACACTGATATTTTTTTTAGAGAATTAGAGAGGAACCAAATATGTGGCTCAGCCTCAGGAAGGCAAAACGCCAGCCAGCACTTCCCAACAAGCTGAATTACACACTCTGCAGAAAACACTTCCTATTACACAGAAAAAGCCACGACAGCACACACAAAAAAGGCCCTGGCGCTGCATGGACTGACGCGTTGGGCTCTTCACTGCGGAACGTGGTGTTCCTAAACTTTTAAGGCCTGTTTTCTCATTAAACTGGTGCAGAATACCCCAGGAAAGAGGGAGCCCAGGGGAGCTGGGTGCTCAGGAAGGCATGTGAGTTCCCTGAGAGCACAGAGACTGCGTGGCACAGAGAGCCGAGGGCAGGAGAAAGCCGGGAATTCAAAGTTAGTATTCAGCATATTCAATAAAGATAATTAAACATCATTAAAGCGCTGTGGTGCTCCTCCAGTGAGATGCTTCCAGGGAAAACAGCAGGTTCAACAGCCAGCCCAGGAGTCAGGGATGGCCTGTTCATCCTGGCAGAGAACTAAGGAAACTCTGTGGTTGTGTGTCATGGGGCTCATCTGCAGTGTAACACAGTTTTACAGGGATTTTCCAATAAAGCTCTTTGTGTGTGTAAATACAGAGGAAGGGGGGTTAAAATATGTTTGGATTCCTAGAATCATGGGATGGTTTGGGTTGGAAGGGACATTTAATGCAAAAGAAGCATCAATTCCTGCCCAGGCTGCACAGGCAGCTGGACCCCCTGCTCCAGGAGCAGAAACCGGAGCAATGGCACCTCCTGATTCTCCCAACTCCTCCCCAGGTTTGTGCTCATTTACAGCTTTAGAAACCAAAACAGAGGCAGCAAACAAAGCACCTTCCAGCTGCAGCAGAGCCCAGGGAACACCTGGCAGCACAAAGAGGACACAAAGAAGACAATTCCGTGCTCACTTTTCCCCCCCAGCCCCGAGGCAGCTCCGGGTTTAAGTCACTTTTCCTTACCAAAACGCTCCCTCTATGGGTGAGCTTTCCCAGGCTAAACCACGCGCACAAAAAAATAAAATCTAAAAAACAAAACAAGACCATTCTCGTGCTTATCTAGTTGTTAATTTACCGCCATTCTTCATCAGGCAACAGCTGCCTCTTCCCACGGGCTACAGCATTGCCGGGACCTCCCCTTGCCCCTCAGCAAAGGTACGTACCCCAAGGCTCCCGGTGCCCCCAGCGCCGGTGGGACGCCATCCTGCTCCAGCTGCCCCCATCCACCTCCTCCAGCTTTCTACTCCGTCCTGGCGCTCCCCATGGCAGTCAAGAAAAAGGGAAGCAACGAAGCAGAACCCGACAGGGTCCCCGCGACGCCTGGAAGTGACTCAGATGACAGCGCTGGCAGCCAGGAAGCTGCAGCTCCGCTGCCATCCCGCTGCCAGCCCCAGCTCGGCCGGGATGCTCAGCCCCCGCCGTGATTTCCAATCAAAAAAAACCAGACATTCCAAGATTTTCTCCTTGTTTTGTGCCCCAGCGTCACCCAGCGCCACCATGGCAGCAGGGGAGTGGGGCTGGTGAGGAGTAAGCCCCGGAGAGCTCCGGCACTGCCACGCTCCGAGCAGCCCTTCCAGCGCACAGGATCGAGGTTTTCCCTCGAGTCGGAGCGTGGAAAAAGCTCCCGTAGCATTTTCCCCTCCCCGTCGGAGGGGAGGTTTGACCCCAGCTCCACCAGCACCACACGGACATCACAGCAGGAGAACAACACCAGGAGCGGGCAGCAATCCCAACCAGCCACCTCCGGAGTCATTCCCGCTGTGGGAAGGAGCCAGCTTACCACCTAGTGGCTGTTTCCTCTGGAAAACCAAAATGTGGATCACAAGATAGTGTTTTTTTTTTTTTTTTTTTAAAAAAAGATCAACAAATCTAAGCCATGCTCTGACAGCTCAGGGCTTTCCCTCCTTCCCAGCCCGTCGTGGCTCTCGGGTAGCCCCTTCAGGCAAGTACCAGATAATAAGAATAAAAAAAAATAAGAAAAAAAACCACGCAGAATGAGCCAACCGTAACTGAAGAAAAACAAAGGAGAGGAGAGAAAAATGTAGCTGTTTAGTTGTTGTGTCAACACGAGTGTTATGTCAACACTCGTGTTTCAGAGAGCCCTGGAATTGTTTGGGTTGGAAGGCACCTGACAACCTGAAAATTCCACCTTCCTACCATGGGCAGGGACACTTTCCACTAGCCCAGGTTGCTCCAAGTCCCGTCCAACCTGGCCTTGGACACTTCCAGGGATGGAGAGTCCACAAGCTCTCTGGGCAACATCACCCCTCCAGAGGCTCATGTGCCACTAAAAACCCCCACATTTCCCTCCTCGAGCAGAGGACAAATGAGGGGCAAACTCCATCTACACCTAAACTAAGTGAGCTGGTTTGGATGTTGTTGAATCCCAGTCCTCGAGACCCAGAATCCTGTGCAGGAATATTTTTAATAAGGAGCCTCGTGCTCAGTTGTGCTGCCAAATCGATCCCCCAGGGAGGGACCAGCCCTCTCTCCCCACGTTGGTACAGCAAAGCCGATGACTTACCACAGTCAAGAAAATGTTGTTTTTCCAAGGCATTCCCTGCTCCAATTCCCTGTGCTGCCTGAAGTGACTACAACCAGCCTCTGCTCCTGTGGATGGGAAACTACACCAAATTTACAAAGGTTGGAATGACAGGACAGCGTGGAATGGCTTCATGCTGACAGGGGCCAGGGTTAGATGGGATCCTGGGGAGAAGTTCTTCCCTGTGAGGATGGTGAGTTCTTTGCCCAGTGAAGCTGCAGAAGGGTGGAAGCATTCAAGGAACAGGGAGCCCTGTTGGACAGGGCTTGAAGCAACCGATGGCAGTAGAGGGTCATCAAGGTCTCTTCCAACCCAAATCATTCCAGGATTCTAGGACTGCTCCCTTCCCAGAGTGGCCAAGGGGGGGTCTGGGGCTCCCCCAGCCTCACACCAGTGCAGGAGCAGAATCCTGTCCCTCTCAGGCTGTTGGCAGAAGGTTGACCTGGCCAGTGGGACTCCCCCACTCCAGGCAGCCTTTTGCCCTCAGCAGCTGCTCCAGCAAAGGCAAACACCCCCTGGGAATGCTGCTGCCCTGGGCCAGGGCTGTCCAGCCACACTGCCCTGAACAATAGGAGGTTTGTGAGAAACTGGGAATTCTACCAACACAAGCTGCACACAAAGACTTGGATTGTTTTAGGGCTTGTTTGGGGCTCTTTTGTTGTTCTCTGACACGTACTCACACAGGCCCCCAGAGTGCTCTGCCCTCACATCCTCCCAGCAAGGCAACAGGCACTGTCAGGAGTCACCAGGTCACAGCAGAAAGCAGAGCGTGAACCCTGGGACATTTTGGGTTTTCCTGGCACTTCTGCACAGGGGGCTGATACAGCATGTGACGGGATTCCCTGCTATCCTGGGATGCTCAGGTACCACTGACACCACAGCCTTACAGCCACACCAGTATCACCTCTTCTGGATAATCCATCACTCCACAGAGCTTCTGCCTCCCAGCCCAGGACACAGGAATACCCAAGGGGAGGCAAACAGCAAACACACCCATCCCAAAACCACGACAGGCATTTCCAGGTTCCAGCCCTCACTCCAGCAGGTGTGGACCGAGGCGATGCACAGTGAGGGCACAGCTGTGACCAAAGGCACTGCCAGCCCTCCTCAAAACCAGCATCAATCCTCCAAAAGCCCAAAGAAACATTGTTCAGCACAAATGCAGCTGAGCTGGAAGCACCTGTACACCACAATTCATGACTAGGAACATTTCTTCCTGGTTACTGCCTCAGTTATCTGCTCCATCCATTGCTTTCTCCAGGAAACCTCAGGTTTTTTCCTCTTAAACTTTATTTCCATTTTAATTCTCAGTTAAAAAGCACAATGTCAGCTCAGACATCTCTTCCCAAGAAGTTCTTCATAACCATTTTCAGCTTCTCAGTTTAATATTTTGACAAAAAGCAGCCAGGCACAAAAATGTCCAAGAACCAAATTTACAGGTAGCTTGTGATGTGTTCAGGGGAGGTTGCTACTGGACTTTAAGCTGTATTTTCCAGACTAAGTCCAGTTACTTACAGCAATTTCCATACTGCAACACAACAGCTTCTCTGCCATTCCCAGCCTCTTTGGGAATCCAGGATGGTGACATCACTGCCTGTCGTGGCTCTGAGCAAGAGGATCACCTTGTTTTTGTGACATACCTGTGTGGCTGGTAAGCGATAGCTCCCAGCTATCCACGGCCATCCCGGGGTTAGCAAACCTTTCCCACCACCCAGCCCTCCCAGCACACGGGAAAAGTGTGACTAACACATGACCCAGAGGGAAACAGCCAGAATAAACACATGTGGTTTCCACCACGGAGCATTAGGACCTGATCCGGCACCGCTTTCATCCCCAAAACATCAGAGGCTCCAAAGCCACCTCCTGCCAAAACGTCTGCTCTTAAACTGGATCACAACCACAGCTGTCCTCTTGGCCAGCTCCTTCCCTAGGAGAGCTCTGGGAATCAGGACATCCCTACAGGCCCTCTTTTTGTTATGGGGATAGGCTGCTCCTCACAAGAATTTCCACATCACACAGCCCACACTCAAGGAATGCCACAGCCAAAGTCCACACTGAGGAGAAGTGGAGTCAGGGACTCCCAGATGGCAGTGAAGGCACTCAACAGGTTTCAGTACCTCTCTCCATCCTCTGCCTGTGAAAGGGTGCAGAGGGCCCAGCCCCACGACCCGCAGACTCAGCCCAGGACAGCGAAACACGTGGCAGCTCCCAACAGCCTGTGAAACCAGCCCTGGCACATCCACCACCAAAACAACTGCAAAATGCCTTGGATGCAAGATGAGAAGATCTTAACACCTAGAACCCTGGAATCCCAGACTGGTTTGGGCGGGGAAGGACCTTAAAGACCACCTCATTCCACAGCCCTGCCAAGAACACCTTCTACCAGACCCAAGCTCAGTCCAACCTGGCCTTGGACACTTCCAGGGATGGAGCAGCCACAGCTTCTCTGGGCAACAAACAAGATAATTTTCTACTTCCCACATAAGTAAGTTACTGGTTTTTAACTTCGCTTTGGAGTATTTTGTAAACCCATTGCCAGTTTTGAGGTTACAACTGTCCCTCCTAGCAGTGGCACACTGTCCATCCACCACAGCCCGTGCAACACCAACACACAGGATCTGCACCTTCAGACTGCGTGACCTACACTCATCCCATTCTTCCCATATCTGCCACCTTTAATTATTTTCCTGGAATTCAAAAAGAACAAGAATTTGCTGTTACAGATCTAACAGAGAAAGCTGATACCCAAATCCATCAGAAAAAAAAAAAGAAGCCACTAATAAAGTATCATCTCACCTCAAGCACCACATCTTTTTTCCCGTTTTCCTTTCCTTTCCTTTTTCCCTTTATTTTTTTAAGGACTGTCATGGCTACAAAAGCAAGATTTCAACAGATATTTCCAATTACATTTAATAGTCCAGTTTGGCATCATGCTTGCATCAAGTCTCAGCTGGAAACCTGTCACTCCACGCTTTGTGAACGCCCGGCGCTGGAACTCTTCCAGCAGGACACCTTCATTTTCGTGTTGTTTTTAGGAGACACTTCTCAGAACACCCCGAAATCCAAACAGCACCACATGGAACTGGGGTGAAGACTCATTCTAGGGAGATGCAGCTCAGCCTCTTGCTTGACAAGGTAGAAAATACCCAACATACTGAAATACGGGCTACAACAGATTTAACGGGATTTTCAAGCCCGAAGAGAACATAAAGCACAACTCACACAAAATCCTGGGAGAGAACAGTCTGGGAAAGCCTCCCTGTGGTGAGAGGATGGGTTAGGGGAGGAGAGCCAGAGCCCAGGCCAGGACTGCTGCTGGGCTCCTGGGGAACAGCAGGGACAACCCGGAGCTGCTGCCAACTGCAGTGGGAATTACAGCTGGCACACAACCAGGGCTGAGCCCACCTTTCCAACCCTTCCCTCTCCACCAAATCTGTCCTAGCTGCTCAGCACATGGAGATTTGATGCATTTCTGTCAAACCAATGGATTTCATCCTGCTCACAGGCACCTCCTCGATCCGAACTATTCGCTCTCCTTCCTTGTAGATGGTTTAAAAAAAAATCAGACTGAAGTTCCTGAAGAAGGGAGGAATAAAGCCAGCCTTTAGGAAGTGCTGGATCGTAGCCCAGAGGCTGCGAACCCTGAGGCACTGAGGCAGAACTGGCTGGCACACACACCACGGGGGGACTCCCAGCACTGGAGCTGCTCCTGGGACTCATTGAATTTCCACAGACGGTTCCAGCCTCCTCCCAAAGCAGGACACACATTCCAACCTCACCTTCCACCTGGCAACAGCACAAACTGGGACGTTCCAGCATCCAAATGTTCTGGAGGAAAAGCCATGAAGAGGCAAAAGGACTATTAAGAAGGAAAACAGGGACACCATGGAAATCTCCCACCCCAAAACGCCCGTGTTTGCTGTGTCTGACCAAAGCACTCAGCGGGGCTCACCCCTCTCCCTGAACTCCAGGAACACCTATAGCATCCCTTTTTCCAAATAAAACATATATTCATCCATGGAAAGCGAGGAATAATGGCTCCACACTGCCATATGGCAGGGTTAGATGGGATGTTGGGAAGCAATTGTTCCCTGTGAGGTGGTGAGGTCCTGGCACAGGTTGCCCAGAGAAGCTGTGGCTGCCCCTGGATCCCTGGAAGTGTCCAAGGCCAGGTTGGACGGGGCTTGGAGCAACCTGGGATAGAGGAAGGTGGGACTGGATGGGCTTTAAGGTCCTTCCAACCCAAACCATTCCATGATCCTCTGAACTCAGCAGACAAGAAACTGTCCTACACTGATGGGCCCACCTTTGTACCCACACCTGTGACCAGGGTTTGGGATTTGGACCCTTAACCCAGTGACAGGACCAGGGCTCACAGTCCCTCAGAAACACCTGCTCATGAAGCTGTGCAGCACAACCAGGAGGGAGCTGTTATCCCAGGGGGAATAATGAAAGGTGTGATGCAAGATGCACAGAGCCACTCAACCCCACGCTGTCAGCCCTGCACTGGGGCACTCAGAGCTGGACAAACCTGCTGGATGAGTCCGTGACCAGACCATGGCAAGGCCAGTCAGTGCCAGCCCTCCCCTGGCTGCACAGCCCGGGGCTCCAGCTGCCCTGTCCAACTCCCAGAACACCCAAAGCACTTTGGAGACTACAGGGATGAAACTCTACCCCTACCTGGACATGCTCCAGGTAAGGAATTTTGCAGGATGGGTTTGCCTTCCCTCACTGGTGACCACATCCAGCTGGAGACACAGCTAGTGCCACCTTCCACAACAAGGATGGAAGAAGAAAATGAAGGAGTGTGGCAGAGGGAAAGAAATAATATGGGATTGGGGGAAGGAGGAGGGGGTGAAGGTGGATGCAAGGCAAAGAAGAAGCACGTGAGCCCTGAGAGCTGAGGGGCTGCAGGCAGCGCCTCAATCTGCAGGACAGGTGCCACCACCACCCCACAGATCTATCCCTGAAAATGCTATTCCCAGATGAAAAAAGAGGCTTTGTGTTCATCACCCCGCACTGAGAACACCCCCCCACAACACCCAGGGGCAGCAGCATGAGCCTTGGTGCTCCTGCAGAGAGGCCTCCCCAGTTTTTGGAGCCCCTCTGCTGAACCCCTCCCCAGCTCACGAGCTGACAGCCAGACCCCAGAGCCTGTCCCATGACACCTCCCATTAAACCAGTTGTTTGTGACGAGCTGCTCGTTATCCTCTAATTGCAGGTGGCACCGTGGCCATTGCACAACCAGCCTTTGCCCTGCCAAGGCAGCTGGAGCCAAAGGAATCCTGCACCCCTGACAGATATTTGCTGAAATATCTGTGTTACAGACCCATTTCTTACCAGCTTCCTGACTTCTTGTTTTTGTTAGGTTTTTTTTGGTTTGGTTTTTTGTTTGTTTGTTTGGTGGGTTTTTTTGTTGTTGTTGTTTGTTTGTTTTTTAAATAAAAAATAATCCAGGCCAAGCGGGATCGAACAAATAATGCTGGAGAAAGGCTGAAGGGATGTGTTTAGAAGGAAATCAGATCCTACCCCATCCTGAAAGGCAAAGGAGTTGCCAAGAGCACCTGGCAGCAGGAAGCAGAAGCACAGCTGTACAGAGAGGGACATGAGAAAGGAAAAGCACCTTTGTGTAGCACAATTTCCCCAAGAACCTCCTACAAACACAGCAGAGGAAAGAGCTTTGGAATTTTAGGACCTATGGTGATTTTCCAACTTCTGAGCCTTCTGGCAGCTGAGGGTGGTGAGCTCCAAAAGAGGTTTGCTGCTGTTTCCAAGGCGTGCAGAGTACGGGAGGGACAGAAGGTGCAGGTACCACACAACAGCAAACAAACCACTTCAGCTCCCGGAGAACAACTGTCAGTGACATCACCACAAAATCCTGGGAGAACCAAATCCTCGTCCCAGAAAGGTATTTTGCTGCAGCCAAGGGTAAGGACAGACACCAGGGACCATTCCCTGCCCCCTGCAGAGGGTAGGGACCATCTCCAAGGGGGCAGCTCAGCACAGTCATGAGATGATTTGGCTGCTACATCCCAAAGAATTAAAAACAGTTCCCTGTTCTACACAAGCACCGTTCATGCAGCGTTTAAAACCAAAACCAATCCTGTTTTCCAGTCCTTCTGGGAACAAAAGGAGTCAGAGGAGCAGCAGTGTTTGCCAGTCCCTGCAGCCTCCCGGGTGCTGGCGCTTCCAGTGCTGCCCCACAGACCCCCGAGCCTGAAGCAGAACCACCAACACCTGGAACATTCCCAAGCTGTGCCTGCCACAAACACCTGCTCCCCCCTGGATACAAAAACCTACATCATTCCTTTCATTCTGGCTGCACAAACCTGAGGAACAACCTCCAAGGTTAGGGAAGGATTCAAAGCTTGGGCAAGCCCAAACTCACAGAATCAGGGGCTGGGAACATTCACTGATTCACAAACTGCAGCTGCACTATTTTCTCACACCATCTATTCCTGAAGGGTCCTTCAGGTAGGAGCTTTGCTTGAGCACCCAAACAGACTCGCAGGGACTCCAGCTCTGCCCCCATGTGCTGCAGCAGGGGCAGACAGAAGGGAATCCCATCCTCACACACTGCCTGGTCTCATTTCCCACTCCCAGCACTGGTGTCTCCCCATGGAGAGCTCAGTGGCCATTCCAGAGGATCATTTACCCATCCAACAAGTGCCATCGGTACCTTCTTCCAAGGCTCAGCTGCTCCTGCCTCCTCTCTGGCGCTTCCTGGAGCTGCTGGAAGAGAAGGAGTGACTCAGGCAAGGAAGCACAGCCAGGACATAGGACCTCTCCCTGGATGAGCTAAGGGATTAGGGTCAGCCCTGCACCAGGAGCAGAGGGGCTAGTGACACTTCAGACACTGAACAGGAACCATGGAGCGGTTTGGGTTGGAGGAGACCTTAAAGCTCATCTAATTCCACCCCCTGCCATGGGCAGGGACACCTTCCACCAGCCCAGGCTGCTCCAAGCCCCGTCCAACCCGGCCCTGGAATTGTCCAGGGCCGGGGCAGCCACAGCTTATCTGGCCAACCTGTGCCAGTGTCCCGCCACCCTCCCAGGGCAGGAATTCCATCCCACCATCCCACCTAACCCCCCTCTCTGCCAGCGGGAACTCACCGGCTCCTGTCACACCCCCGTCCCTGCGCGACGCGGGGGACTCGCAGCTCCCCAACCCCGTGACTGCCCCCAGCTCCCAACACCACCTTCAGCCACAGCTCCCCCGCCGGCGGCGGGGGCCGCGTCCCTCCCCAGCGGGCCCCGCGGGGGGAGAGGCCGCACCGTTACACCGGGCTGCCCCCGGCCCCGCAGCTCCGTGCGCGCTCCGTCCGTCCGTCCGTCCGTCTGTCTGTCTGTCTGTCTGTCTGTCTGTCTGTCCGCGCGAACCTGCCCGGCCCTGCCCTGTCCTGTCCCTCACCCGTGCCGTGTCCCCTCACCGTGCCGTGTCCCCCCCGCCCCGTCCCGGGCCCGGCGCCCCCGCGGCCCGTCCGGCGGCTCCTGCGGCGGGGCGGGCGGAAGGGGCGGGGCGCCGTTGGGTCGCCCTCCGGCGCCATCTTGGGTGTGGGCACCGCGCTCTTAAAGCGACACCGCCTAGTTATGGAGGGGGGGGGAGAAAAGGACAGCCGGGGTGGAGGGTCCTGGCATCTTCACGCTGCCCTGTCGGCTTTCCCCCTTGGTTCGCACCCAATCTCAGAACTCCCAGCACTGTTCCCTCCCCAGGCTGTTCAATTCCCCTCATCGTAGGCCCCTATCACTGGCCCCCGTCACTGATCCCCCCCCATCAATGACACCCCATCACTGACATCCCCCGTCACTGACACCCACCGTCACTGACACCCCATCACTGACCCTGTCACTGACCCCCCATCACTGACACCTC